>NW_025549666.1:0-85000 GCF_905237065.1 Salmo salar | reverse complement strand
CTGTTAGTTAATCTGGTGTATTTTGGACTTTACCTAGCTGTTAGTTAGTCTGGTGTATTTGGGACTTTACCTAGCTGTTAGTTAGTCTAGTGTATTTGGGACTTTACCTAGCTGTTAGTTAATCTGGTGTATTTTGGACTTTACCTAGCTGTTAGTTAGTCTGGTGTATTTGGGACTTTACCTAGCTGTTAGTTAGTCTGGTGTATTTGGGACTTTACCTAGCTGTTAGTTAATCTGGTGTATTTGGGACTTTACCTAGCTATTAGTTAATCTGGTGTATTTGGGACTTTACCTAGCTGTTAGTTAGTCGGGTGTATTTGGGACTTTACCTAGCTGTTAGTTAGTCTGGTGTATTTGGAACTTTACCTAGCTGTTAGTTAGTCTAGTGTATTTGGGACTTTACCTAGCTGTTAGTTAATCTGGTGTATTTTGGACTTTACCTAGCTGTTAGTTAGTCTGGTGTATTTGGGACTTTAGAGCCCGAAGGGTGACTTTTTGATTGGTGGCATTTTTTTTTTACTAATGACTTTTTAATTTATTTTCAGTCTCTATTCTCCCTTGTTACTTTAATTTCAACGTATTGCCTATCAAGCTACAGTTGAAGTCAGAAGTTTACATACACTTAGGTTGGAGTCATTAAAACTCATTTTTCAACAACTCCACAAATTTCTTATTAATAAAATATAGTTTTGGCAAGTCGGTTAGGACATCTACTTTGTGCAAAACACAAGTAATTATTCCAACAATTGTTTACAGACAGATTATTTCACTTAGAATTCACTGTATCACAATTCCAGTGAGTCAGGAGTTTACATACACTAAGTTGACTGTCCCTTAAAACAGCTTGGAAAATTCCAGAAAATGACATCATGGCTTTAGAAGCTTCTGATAGGCTAATTGACATAATTTGATTCAATTGGAGGTGTACCTGTGGATGTATTTCAAGGCCTACCTTCAAACTCAGTGCCTCTTTGCGTGACATCATGGGAAAATCTAAAGTAATCAGCCAAGACCTCAGAAAAAATGTGTAAACCTCCACAATTCTGGTTCATCCTTGGGAGCAATTTCCAAATGCCTGAAGGTACCACGTACATCTGTACAAACAATAGTGTGTAAGTATAAACACCATGGGACCACGCAGCCATCATACCGCTCAATTCTGTCTCCTAGAGATGAACGTACTTTGGTGCGAAAAGTGCAAATCAATCCCAGAACAAAAGCAAAGGACCTTGTGAAGATGCTGGAGGAAACAGGTACAAAAGTATCTATATCCACAATAAAATGAGTCCTATATCAACATTACTTGAAAGGCAGCTCAGCAAGGAAGAAGCCACTGCTCCAAAACCGCCATAAAAAAGCCCGACTACGGTTTGCAACTGCACATGGGACAAAGATCGTACTTTTTGGAGAAATGTCCTCTGGTCTGATGAAACAAAAATAGAAATGTTTGGCCATAATGACCATCATTATGTTTGGAGGAAAAAGGGAGAAGCTTGCAAGCTGAAGAACACCATCCCAACCGTGAAGCAAGGGGGTAGCAGCATCATGTTTTGGGGGTGCTTTGCTGCAGGACTGGTGCAATTCACAAAATCGATGGCATCATGAGGCAGGAAAATTATGTGGATATATTGAAGTAACATCTCAAGACATCAGTCAGGAAGTTAAAGCTTGGTTGCAAATGGGTCTTCCAAATGGACAATGACCCCAAGCGTACTTCCAAAGTTGTGGCAAAATGGCTTAAGGACAACAAAGTCAAGGTATTGGAAAGGCCATCACAAAGGCCTGACCTCAATCCCATGGAAAATGTGTGGGCAGAACTGAAAAAGCATGTGCGAGCAAGGGGGCCTACAAACATGACTCAGGTAGACCAGCTCTGTCAGGAGGAATGGGCCAAAATTCACCCAAGTTATTGTGGGAAGCTTGTGGACGGCTACCTGAAACATTTGACTCAAGTTAAACAATTTAAAGGCAATGCTACCAAATACTAATTGAGTGTATGTGAACGTCTGACCAACTGGGAATGATTGGATGCAAGAAATAAAAGCTGAAATAAATTATTCTCTCTACTATTATTCTGACATTTCACATTCTTAAAATGAAGTGGTGATCCTAACTGACCTAAGACAGGGAATTTTTACTAGTATTAAGTGTCAGGATTTGTGAAAAACTGAGTTTAAATGTATTTGGCAAAGGTGTATGTAAACTTCCGACCTTAACTGTAGATGAATTCTCATCAACTCCTGAATCTTAAATCTTGAAAAAAGTCCCCAAGCCCCTCTCTTATGCCACCGCGAGTGTGGAAGTGTTGCAGAGCTCATCCTCGTTGCATGATCAAGCTACCCACCGGTGACGAGCGGTGCGTTTCAAATGAATAGCACCAGTAGGAGGTTACCGGCATGTGTTGTCTCAAGGACAGGGACAGGGAAGGGGCCAACTGCCGTCCACTGTTTATAAGTAGCAGAACAATTCAAATCAAGTAAAGAATAGGTTGTTTTGACAGCAAAGCCTTGTTAACTAGCTGATTCATCTAGTCTACATTAGAGATGAACACCTGATATATCTAACTAGCTGATTCATCTAGCCTACATTAGAGATGATCAGCTGATATATCTAACTACCTGATTCATCTAGCCTACATTAAAGATGAACAGCTGATATATCTAACTAGCTGATTCATCTAGTCTACATTAGAGATGATCAGCTGATATATCTAACTAGCTGATTCATCTAGTCTACATTATCGATGTTCAGCTGATATATCTAACTAGCTGATTCATCTAGTCTACATTATCGATGATCAGCTGATATATCTAACTACCTGATTCATCTAGCCTACATTAGAGATGAACAGCTGATATATCTAACTAGCTGATTCATCTAGCCTACATTAGAGATAATCAGCTGATATATTTAAGTAGCTGATTCATCTAGTCTACATTAGAGATGAACAGCTGATATATCTAACTAGCTGATTCATCTAGCCTACATTACAGATGAACAGCTGATATATCTAACTAGCTGATTCATCGAGCCTACATTAGAGATGATCAGCTGATATATCTAACTACCTGATTCAGCTAGCCTACATTAGAGAAGAACAGCTGATATATCTAACTACCTGATTCATCTAGCCTACATTAGAGATGAACAGCTGATATATCTAACTACCTGATTCATCTAGCCTACATTAGAGATGAACATCTAACTAGCTGATTCATCTAGTCTACATTAGAGATGATCAGCTGATATATCTAACTAGCTGATTCATCTAGTCTACATTATCGATGATCAGCTGATATATCTAACTAGCTGATTCATCTAGTCTACATTATCGATGATCAGCTGATATATCTAACTACCTGATTCATCTAGCCTACATTAGAGATGAACAGCTGATATATCTAACTAGCTGATTCATCTAGTCTACATTAGAGATAATCAGCTGATATATTTAAGTAGCTGATTCATCTAGTCTACATTAGAGATGAACAGCTGATATATCTAACTAGCTGATTCATCTAGCCTACATTATCGATGATCAGCTGATATATCTAACTAGCTGATTCATCTAGCCTACATTACAGATGAACAGCTGATATATCTAACTACCTGATTCAGCTAGCCTACATTAGAGATGAACTAGCTGATTCATCTAGCCTACATTAGAGATGAACAGCTGATATATCTAACTACCTGATTCATCTAGCCTACATTAGAGATGAACAGCCGATATATCTAACTAGGTTGATTCATCTAGCCTACATTAAAGATGATCAGCTGATATATCTAACTACCTGATTCAGCGAGCCTACATTATAGATGATCAGCTGATATATCTAACTAGCTGATTAATCTAGCCTACACTAGAGATGAACAGCTGATATATCTAACTAGCTGATTCATCTAGCCTACATTAGAGATGAACACCTGATATATCTAACTAGCTGATTCATCTAGCCTACATTAGAGATGATCAGCTGATATATCTAACTACCTGATTCATCTAGCCTACATTAAAGATGAACAGCTGATATATCTAACTAGCTGATTCATCTAGTCTACATTAGAGATGATCAGCTGATATATCTAACTAGCTGATTCATCTAGTCTACATTATCGATGATCAGCTGATATATCTAACTAGCTGATTCATCTAGTCTACATTATCGATGATCAGCTGATATATCTAACTACCTGATTCATCTAGCCTACATTAGAGATGAACAGCTGATATATCTAACTAGCTGATTCATCTAGCCTACATTAGAGATAATCAGCTGATATATCTAACTAGCTGATTCATCTAGCCTACATTAGAGATGAACAGCTGATATATCTAACTAGCTGATTCATCTAGCCTACATTACAGATGAACAGCTGATATATCTAGCCTACATTAGAGATGATCAGCTGATATATCTAACTACCTGATTCATCTAGCCTACATTAGAGATGAACAGCTGATATATCTAACTAGCTGATTCATCTAGCCTACATTAGAGATGAACAGCTGATATATCTAACTAGCTGATTCATCTAGCCTACATTAGAGATGATCAGCTGATATATCTAACTAGCTGATTCATCTAGCCTACATTAGAGATGAACATCTAACTAGCTGATTCATCTAGCCTACATTAGAGATGATCAGCTGATATATCTAACTAGCTGATTCATCTAGCCTACATTATCGATGATCAGCTGATATATCTAACTAGCTGATTCATCTAGCCTACATTATCGATGATCAGCTGATATATCTAACTAGCTGATTCATCTAGCCTACATTAGAGATGAACAGCTGATATATCTAACTAGCTGATTCATCTAGCCTACATTAGAGATGAACAGCTGATATATTTAACTAGCTGATTCATCTAGCCTACATTAGAGATGAACAGCTGATATATCTAACTAGCTGATTCATCTAGCCTACATTAGAGATGATCAGCTGATATATCTAACTAGCTGATTCATCTAGCCTACATTAGAGATGAACAGCTGATATATCTAACTAGCTGATTCATCTAGCCTACATTAGAGATGAACTAGCTGATTCATCTAGCCTACATTAGAGATGAACAGCTGATATATCTAACTAGCTGATTCATCTAGCCTACATTAGAGATGAACAGCTGATATATCTAACTAGCTGATTCATCTAGCCTACATTAGAGATGATCAGCTGATATATCTAACTAGCTGATTCATCTAGCCTACATTAGAGATGATCAGCTGATATATCTAACTAGCTGATTCATCTAGCCTACATTAGAGATGAACAGCTGATATATCTAACTAGCTGATTCATCTAGCCTACATTAGAGATGAACAGCTGATATATCTAACTAGCTGATTCATCTAGCCTACATTAGAGATGATCAGCTGATATATCTAACTAGCTGATTCATCTAGCCTACATTAGAGATGAACAGCTGATATATCTAACTAGCTGATTCATCTAGCCTACATTAGAGATGAACAGCTGATATATCTAACTAGCTGATTCATCTAGCCTACATTAGAGATGATCAGCTGATATATCTAACTAGCTGATTCATCTAGCCTACATTAGAGATGATCAGCTGATATATCTAACTAGCTGATTCATCTAGCCTACATTAGAGATGAACAGCTGATATATCTAACTAGCTGATTCATCTAGCCTACATTAGAGATGAACAGCTGATATATCTAACTAGCTGATTCATCTAGCCTACATTAGAGATGAACAGCTGATATATCTAACTAGCTGATTCATCTAGCCTACATTAGAGATGATCAGCTGATATATCTAACTAGCTGATTCATCTAGCCTACATTAGAGATGAACAGCTGATATATCTAACTAGCTGATTCATCTAGCCTACATTAGAGATGAACAGCTGATATATCTAACTAGCTGATTCATCTAGCCTACATTAGAGATGAACAGCTGATATATCTAACTAGCTGATTCATCTAGCCTACATTAGAGATGAACAGCTGATATATCTAACTAGCTGATTCATCTAGCCTACATTAGAGATGAACAGCTGATATATCTAACTAGCTGATTCATCTAGCCTACATTAGAGATGAACAGCTGATATATCTAACTAGCTGATTCATCTAGCCTACATTAGAGATGATCAGCTGATATATCTAACTAGCTGATTCATCTAGCCTACATTAGAGATGATCAGCTGATATATCTAACTAGCTGATCCATCTAGCCTACATTAGAGATGATCAGCTGATATATCTAACTACCTGATTCAGCTAGCCTACATTAGAGATGAACAGCTGATATATCTAACTAGCTGATTCATCTAGCCTACATTAGAGATGAATCAGCTGATATATCTAACTAGCTGATTCATCTAGCCTACATTAGAGATGAACAGCTGATATATCTAACTAGCTGATTCATCTAGCCTACATTAGAGATGAACAGCTGATATATCTAACTAGCTGATTCATCTAGCCTACATTAGAGATGAACAGCTGATATATCTAACTAGCTGATTCATCTAGCCTACATTAGAGATGAACAGCTGATATATCTAACTAGCTGATTCATCTAGCCTACATTAGAGATGAACAGCTGATATATCTAACTAGCTGATTCATCTAGCCTACATTAGAGATGAACAGCTGATATATCTAACTAGCTGATTCATCTAGCCTACATTAGAGATGAACAGCTGATATATCTAACTAGCTGATTCATCTAGCCTACATTAGAGATGAACAGCTGATATATCTAACTAGCTGATTCATCTAGCCTACATTAGAGATGATCAGCTGATATATCTAACTAGCTGATTCATCTAGCCTACATTAGAGATGAACAGCTGATATATCTAACTAGCTGATTCATCTAGCCTACATTAGAGATGAACAGCTGATATATCTAACTAGCTGATTCATCTAGCCTACATTAGAGATGATCAGCTGATATATCTAACTAGCTGATTCATCTAGCCTACATTAGAGATGATCAGCTGATATATCTAACTAGCTGATTCATCTAGCCTACATTAGAGATGAACAGCTGATATATCTAACTAGCTGATTCATCTAGCCTACATTAGAGATGAACAGCTGATATATCTAACTAGCTGATTCATCTAGCCTACATTAGAGATGAACAGCTGATATATCTAACTAGCTGATTCATCTAGCCTACATTAGAGATGAACAGCTGATATATCTAACTAGCTGATTCATCTAGCCTACATTAGAGATGAACAGCTGATATATCTAACTAGCTGATTCATCTAGCCTACATTAGAGATGAACAGCTGATATATCTAACTAGCTGATTCATCTAGCCTACATTAGAGATGAACAGCTGATATATCTAACTAGCTGATTCATCTAGCCTACATTAGAGATGAACAGCTGATATATCTAACTAGCTGATTCATCTAGCCTACATTAGAGATGAACAGCTGATATATCTAACTAGCTGATTCATCTAGCCTACATTAGAGATGAACAGCTGATATATCTAACTAGCTGATTCATCTAGCCTACATTAGAGATGAACAGCTGATATATCTAACTAGCTGATTCATCTAGCCTACATTAGAGATGATCAGCTGATATATCTAACTAGCTGATTCATCTAGCCTACATTAGAGATGAACAGCTGATATATCTAACTAGCTGATTCATCTAGCCTACATTAGAGATGAACAGCTGATATATCTAACTAGCTGATTCATCTAGCCTACATTAGAGATGAACAGCTGATATATCTAACTAGCTGATTCATCTAGCCTACATTAGAGATGAACAGCTGATATATCTAACTAGCTGATTCATCTAGCCTACATTAGAGATGAACAGCTGATATATCTAACTAGCTGATTCATCTAGCCTACATTAGAGATGAACAGCTGATATATCTAACTAGCTGATTCATCTAGCCTACATTAGAGATGAACAGCTGATATATCTAACTAGCTGATTCATCTAGCCTACATTAGAGATGAACAGCTGATATATCTAACTAGCTGATTCATCTAGCCTACATTAGAGATGATCAGCTGATATATCTAACTAGCTGATTCATCTAGCCTACATTAGAGATGAACAGCTGATATATCTAACTAGCTGATTCATCTAGCCTACATTAGAGATGATCAGCTGATATATCTAACTAGCTGATTCATCTAGCCTACATTAGAGATGAACAGCTGATATATCTAACTAGCTGATTCATCTAGCCTACATTAGAGATGATCAGCTGATATATCTAACTAGCTGATTCATCTAGCCTACATTAGAGATGAACAGCTGATATATCTAACTAGCTGATTCATCTAGCCTACATTAGAGATGAACAGCTGATATATCTAACTAGCTGATTCATCTAGCCTACATTAGAGATGATCAGCTGATATATCTAACTAGCTGATTCATCTAGCCTACATTAGAGATGAACAGCTGATATATCTAACTAGCTGATTCATCTAGCCTACATTAGAGATGAACAGCTGATATATCTAACTAGCTGATTCATCTAGCCTACATTAGAGATGAACAGCTGATATATCTAACTAGCTGATTCATCTAGCCTACATTAGAGATGATCAGCTGATATATCTAACTAGCTGATTCATCTAGCCTACATTAGAGATGAACAGCTGATATATCTAACTAGCTGATTCATCTAGCCTACATTAGAGATGATCAGCTGATATATCTAACTAGCTGATTCATCTAGCCTACATTAGAGATGAACAGCTGATATATCTAACTAGCTGATTCATCTAGCCTACATTAGAGATGAACAGCTGATATATCTAACTAGCTGATTCATCTAGCCTACATTAGAGATGAACAGCTGATATATCTAACTAGCTGATTCATCTAGCCTACATTAGAGATGAACAGCTGATATATCTAACTAGCTGATTCATCTAGCCTACATTAGAGATGATCAGCTGATATATCTAACTAGCTGATTCATCTAGCCTACATTAGAGATGAACAGCTGATATATCTAACTAGCTGATTCATCTAGCCTACATTAGAGATGATCAGCTGATATATCTAACTAGCTGATTCATCTAGCCTACATTAGAGATGAACAGCTGATATATCTAACTAGCTGATTCATCTAGCCTACATTAGAGATGAACAGCTGATATATCTAACTAGCTGATTCATCTAGCCTACATTAGAGATGAACAGCTGATATATCTAACTAGCTGATTCATCTAGCCTACATTAGAGATGAACAGCTGATATATCTAACTAGCTGATTCATCTAGCCTACATTAGAGATGATCAGCTGATATATCTAACTAGCTGATTCATCTAGCCTACATTAGAGATGAACAGCTGATATATCTAACTAGCTGATTCATCTAGCCTACATTAGAGATGAACAGCTGATATATCTAACTAGCTGATTCATCTAGCCTACATTAGAGATGAACAGCTGATATATCTAACTAGCTGATTCATCTAGCCTACATTAGAGATGATCAGCTGATATATCTAACTAGCTGATTCATCTAGCCTACATTAGAGATGAACAGCTGATATATCTAACTAGCTGATTCATCTAGCCTACATTAGAGATGAACAGCTGATATATCTAACTAGCTGATTCATCTAGCCTACATTAGAGATGATCAGCTGATATATCTAACTAGCTGATTCATCTAGCCTACATTAGAGATGATCAGCTGATATATCTAACTAGCTGATTCATCTAGCCTACATTAGAGATGATCAGCTGATATATCTAACTAGCTGATTCATCTAGCCTACATTAGAGATGAACAGCTGATATATCTAACTAGCTGATTCATCTAGCCTACATTAGAGATGAACAGCTGATATATCTAACTAGCTGATTCATCTAGCCTACATTAGAGATGAACAGCTGATATATCTAACTAGCTGATTCATCTAGCCTACATTAGAGATGAACAGCTGATATATCTAACTAGCTGATTCATCTAGCCTACATTAGAGATGAACAGCTGATATATCTAACTGGCTGATTCATCTAGCCTACATTAGAGATGAACAGCTGATATATCTAACTAGCTGATTCATCTAGCCTACATTAGAGATGAACAGCTGATATATCTAACTAGCTGATTCATCTAGCCTACATTAGAGATGAACAGCTGATATATCTAACTAGCTGATTCATCTAGCCTACATTAGAGATGATCAGCTGATATATCTAACTAGCTGATTCATCTAGCCTACATTAGAGATGAACAGCTGATATATCTAACTAGCTGATTCATCTAGCCTACATTAGAGATGAACAGCTGATATATCTAACTAGCTGATTCATCTAGCCTACATTAGAGATGAACAGCTGATATATCTAACTAGCTGATTCATCTAGCCTACATTAGAGATGAACAGCTGATATATCTAACTAGCTGATTCATCTAGCCTACATTAGAGATGAACAGCTGATATATCTAACTAGCTGATTCATCTAGCCTACATTAGAGATGAACAGCTGATATATCTAACTAGCTGATTCATCTAGCCTACATTAGAGATGATCAGCTGATATATCTAACTAGCTGATTCATCTAGCCTACATTAGAGATGAACAGCTGATATATCTAACTAGCTGATTCATCTAGCCTACATTAGAGATGATCAGCTGATATATCTAACTAGCTGATTCATCTAGCCTACATTAGAGATGAACAGCTGATATATCTAACTAGCTGATTCATCTAGCCTACATTAGAGATGATCAGCTGATATATCTAACTAGCTGATTCATCTAGCCTACATTAGAGATGAACAGCTGATATATCTAACTAGCTGATTCATCTAGCCTACATTAGAGATGATCAGCTGATATATCTAACTAGCTGATTCATCTAGCCTACATTAGAGATGAACAGCTGATATATCTAACTAGCTGATTCATCTAGCCTACATTAGAGATGAACAGCTGATATATCTAACTAGCTGATTCATCTAGCCTACATTAGAGATGATCAGCTGATATATCTAACTAGCTGATTCATCTAGCCTACATTAGAGATGAACAGCTGATATATCTAACTAGCTGATTCATCTAGCCTACATTAGAGATGAACAGCTGATATATCTAACTAGCTGATTCATCTAGCCTACATTAGAGATGATCAGCTGATATATCTAACTAGCTGATTCATCTAGCCTACATTAGAGATGATCAGCTGATATATCTAACTAGCTGATTCATCTAGCCTACACTAGAGATGAACAGCTGATATATCTAACTAGCTGATTCATCTAGCCTACATTAGAGATGAACAGCTGATATATCTAACTAGCTGATTCATCTAGCCTACATTAGAGATGAACAGCTGATATATCTAACTAGCTGATTCATCTAGCCTACATTAGAGATGAACAGCTGATATATCTAACTGGCTGATTCATCTAGCCTACATTAGAGATGAACAGCTGATATATCTAACTAGCTGATTCATCTAGCCTACATTAGAGATGATCAGCTGATATATCTAACTAGCTGATTCATCTAGCCTACATTAGAGATGAACAGCTGATATATCTAACTAGCTGATTCATCTAGCCTACATTAGAGATGAACAGCTGATATATCTAACTAGCTGATTCATCTAGCCTACATTAGAGATGATCAGCTGATATATCTAACTAGCTGATTCATCTAGCCTACATTAGAGATGAACAGCTGATATATCTAACTAGCTGATTCATCTAGCCTACATTAGAGATGATCAGCTGATATATCTAACTAGCTGATTCATCTAGCCTACATTAGAGATGAACAGCTGATATATCTAACTAGCTGATTCATCTAGCCTACATTAGAGATGATCAGCTGATATATCTAACTAGCTGATTCATCTACCCTACACTAGAGATGAACAGCTGATATATCTAACTAGCTGATTCATCTAGCCTACATTAGAGATGAACAGCTGATATATCTAACTAGCTGATTCATCTAGCCTACATTAGAGATGATCAGCTGATATATCTAACTAGCTGATTCATCTAGCCTACATTAGAGATGAACAGCTGATATATCTAACTAGCTGATTCATCTAGCCTACATTAGAGATGATCAGCTGATATATCTAACTAGCTGATTCATCTAGCCTACATTAGAGATGAACAGCTGATATATCTAGCCTACATTAGAGATGATCAGCTGATATATCTAACTAGCTGATTCATCTAGCCTACACTAGAGATGAACAGCTGATATATCTAACTAGCTGATTCATCTAGCCTACATTAGAGATGAACAGCTGATATATCTAACTAGCTGATTCATCTAGCCTACATTAGAGATGAACAGCTGATATATCTAACTAGCTGATTCATCTAGCCTACATTAGAGATGAACAGCTGATATATCTAACTAGCTGATTCATCTAGCCTACATTAGAGATGAACAGCTGATATATCTAACTAGCTGATTCATCTAGCCTACATTAGAGATGAACAGCTGATATATCTAACTAGCTGATTCATCTAGCCTACATTAGAGATGATCAGCTGATATATCTAACTAGCTGATTCATCTAGCCTACATTAGAGATGAACAGCTGATATATCTAACTAGCTGATTCATCTAGCCTACATTAGAGATGAACAGCTGATATATCTAACTAGCTGATTCATCTAGCCTACATTAGAGATGAACAGCTGATATATCTAACTAGCTGATTCATCTAGCCTACATTAGAGATGATCAGCTGATATATCTAACTAGCTGATTCATCTAGCCTACATTAGAGATGAACAGCTGATATATCTAACTAGCTGATTCATCTAGCCTACATTAGAGATGAACAGCTGATATATCTAACTAGCTGATTCATCTAGCCTACATTAGAGATGAACAGCTGATATATCTAACTAGCTGATTCATCTAGCCTACATTAGAGATGAACAGCTGATATATCTAACTAGCTGATTCATCTAGCCTACATTAGAGATGAACAGCTGATATATCTAACTAGCTGATTCATCTAGCCTACATTAGAGATGAACAGCTGATATATCTAACTAGCTGATTCATCTAGCCTACATTAGAGATGATCAGCTGATATATCTAACTAGCTGATTCATCTAGCCTACATTAGAGATGAACAGCTGATATATCTAACTAGCTGATTCATCTAGCCTACATTAGAGATGAACAGCTGATATATCTAACTAGCTGATTCATCTAGCCTACATTAGAGATGATCAGCTGATATATCTAACTAGCTGATTCATCTAGCCTACATTAGAGATGAACAGCTGATATATCTAACTAGCTGATTCATCTAGCCTACATTAGAGATGAACAGCTGATATATCTAACTAGCTGATTCATCTAGCCTACATTAGAGATGATCAGCTGATATATCTAACTAGCTGATTCATCTAGCCTACATTAGAGATGAACAGCTGATATATCTAACTAGCTGATTCATCTAGCCTACATTAGAGATGATCAGCTGATATATCTAACTAGCTGATTCATCTAGCCTACATTAGAGATGATCAGCTGATATATCTAACTAGCTGATTCATCTAGCCTACATTAGAGATGAACAGCTGATATATCTAACTAGCTGATTCATCTAGCCTACATTAGAGATGAACAGCTGATATATCTAACTAGCTGATTCATCTAGCCTACATTAGAGATGAACAGCTGATATATCTAACTAGCTGATTCATCTAGCCTACATTAGAGATGAACAGCTGATATATCTAACTAGCTGATTCATCTAGCCTACATTAGAGATGAACAGCTGATATATCTAACTAGCTGATTCATCTAGCCTACATTAGAGATGATCAGCTGATATATCTAACTAGCTGATTCATCTAGCCTACATTAGAGATGATCAGCTGATATATCTAACTAGCTGATTCATCTAGCCTACATTAGAGATGATCAGCTGATATATCTAACTAGCTGATTCATCTAGCCTACATTAGAGATGAACAGCTGATATAGCTAACTAGCTGATTCATCTAGACTACACTAGAGATGAACAGCTGATATATCTAACTAGCTGATTCATCTAGCCTACATTAGAGATGAACAGCTGATATATCTAACTAGCTGATTCATCTAGCCTACATTAGAGATGAACAGCTGATATATCTAACTAGCTGATTCATCTAGCCTACATTAGAGATGATCAGCTGATATATCTAACTAGCTGATTCATCTAGCCTACATTAGAGATGATCAGCTGATATATCTAACTAGCTGATTCATCTAGCCTACATTAGAGATGAACAGCTGATATATCTAACTAGCTGATTCATCTAGCCTACATTAGAGATGATCAGCTGATATATCTAACTAGCTGATTCATCTAGCCTACATTAGAGATGAACAGCTGATATATCTAACTAGCTGATTCATCTAGCCTACATTAGAGATGATCAGCTGATATATCTAACTAGCTGATTCATCTAGCCTACATTAGAGATGAACAGCTGATATATCTAACTAGCTGATTCATCTAGCCTACATTAGAGATGAACAGCTGATATATCTAACTAGCTGATTCATCTAGCCTACATTAGAGATGATCAGCTGATATATCTAACTAGCTGATTCATCTAGCCTACATTAGAGATGAACAGCTGATATATCTAACTAGCTGATTCATCTAGCCTACATTAGAGATGATCAGCTGATATATCTAACTAGCTGATTCATCTAGCCTACATTAGAGATGAACAGCTGATATATCTAACTAGCTGATTCATCTAGCCTACATTAGAGATGAACAGCTGATATATCTAACTAGCTGATTCATCTAGCCTACATTAGAGATGATCAGCTGATATATCTAACTAGCTGATTCATCTAGCCTACATTAGAGATGAACAGCTGATATATCTAACTACCTGATTCATCTAGCCTACATTAGAGATGAACAGCTGATATATCTAACTAGCTGATTCATCTAGCCTACATTAGAGATGAACAGCTGATATATCTAACTAGCTGATTCATCTAGCCTACATTAGAGATGAACAGCTGATATATCTAACTAGCTGATTCATCTAGCCTACATTAGAGATGAACAGCTGATATATCTAACTAGCTGATTCATCTAGCCTACATTAGAGATGAACAGCTGATATATCTAACTAGCTGATTCATCTAGCCTACATTAGAGATGAACAGCTGATATATCTAACTAGCTGATTCATCTAGCCTACATTAGAGATGAACAGCTGATATATCTAACTAGCTGATTCATCTAGCCTACATTAGAGATGATCAGCTGATATATCTAACTAGCTGATTCATCTAGCCTACATTAGAGATGAACAGCTGATATATCTAACTAGCTGATTCATCTAGCCTACATTAGAGATGATCAGCTGATATATCTAACTAGCTGATTCATCTAGCCTACATTAGAGATGAACAGCTGATATATCTAACTAGCTGATTCATCTAGCCTACATTAGAGATGATCAGCTGATATATCTAACTAGCTGATTCATCTAGCCTACATTAGAGATGAACAGCTGATATATCTAACAAGCTGATTCATCTAGCCTACATTAGAGATGAACAGCTGATATAGCTAACTAGCTGATTCATCTAGCCTACACTAGAGATGATCAGCTGATATATCTAACTAGCTGATTCATCTAGCCTACATTAGAGATGAACAGCTGATATATCTAACTAGCTGATTCATCTAGCCTACATTAGAGATGAACAGCTGATATATCTAACTAGCTGATTCATCTAGCCTACATTAGAGATGATCAGCTGATATATCTAACTAGCTGATTCATCTAGCCTACATTAGAGATGAACAGCTGATATATCTAACTAGCTGATTCATCTAGCCTACATTAGAGATGAACAGCTGATATATCTAACTAGCTGATTCATCTAGCCTACATTAGAGATGAACAGCTGATATATCTAACTAGCTGATTCATCTAGCCTACATTAGAGATGAACAGCTGATATATCTAACTAGCTGATTCATCTAGCCTACATTAGAGATGATCAGCTGATATATCTAACTAGCTGATTCATCTACCCTACACTCGAGATGAACAGCTGATATATCTAACTAGCTGATTCATCTAGCCTACATTAGAGATGAACAGCTGATATATCTAACTAGCTGATTCATCTAGCCTACATTAGAGATGAACAGCTGATATATCTAACTAGCTGATTCATCTAGCCTACATTAGAGATGAACAGCTGATATATCTAACTAGCTGATTCATCTAGCCTACATTAGAGATGAACAGCTGATATATCTAACTAGCTGATTCATCTAGCCTACATTAGAGATGATCAGCTGATATATCTAACTAGCTGATCCATCTAGCCTACATTAGAGATGATCAGCTGATATATCTAACTAGCTGATTCATCTAGCCTACATTAGAGATGAACAGCTGATATATCTAACTAGCTGATTCATCTAGCCTACATTAGAGATGATCAGCTGATATATCTAACTAGCTGATTCATCTAGCCTACATTAGAGATGAACAGCTGATATATCTAACTAGCTGATTCATCTAGCCTACATTAGAGATGATCAGCTGATATATCTAACTAGCTGATTCATCTAGCCTACATTAGAGATGAACAGCTGATATATCTAACTAGCTGATTCATCTAGCCTACATTAGAGATGAACAGCTGATATATCTAACTAGCTGATTCATCTAGCCTACATTAGAGATGATCAGCTGATATATCTAACTAGCTGATTCATCTAGCCTACATTAGAGATGAACAGCTGATATATCTAACTAGCTGATTCATCTAGCCTACATTAGAGATGATCAGCTGATATATCTAACTAGCTGATTCATCTAGCCTACATTAGAGATGAACAGCTGATATATCTAACTAGCTGATTCATCTAGCCTACATTAGAGATGATCAGCTGATATATCTAACTACCTGATTCATCTAGCCTACATTAGAGATGATCAGCTGATATATCTAACTAGCTGATTCATCTAGCCTACATTAGAGATGATCAGCTGATATATCTAACTAGCTGATTCATCTAGCCTACATTAGAGATGAACAGCTGATATATCTAACTAGCTGATTCATCTAGCCTACATTAGAGATGAACAGCTGATATATCTAACTAGCTGATTCATCTAGCCTACATTAGAGATGAACAGCTGATATATCTTACTAGCTGATTCATCTAGCCTACATTAGAGATGATCAGCTGATATATCTAACTAGCTGATCCATCTAGCCTACATTAGAGATGAACAGCTGATATATCTAACTAGCTGATTCATCTAGCCTACATTAGAGATGAACAGCTGATATATCTAACTAGCTGATTCATCTAGCCTACATTAGAGATGAACAGCTGATATATCTAACTAGCTGATTCATCTAGCCTACATTAGAGATGAACAGCTGATATATCTAACTAGCTGATTCATCTAGCCTACATTAGAGATGAACAGCTGATATATCTAACTAGCTGATTCATCTAGCCTACATTAGAGATGAACAGCTGATATATCTAACTAGCTGATTCATCTAGCCTACATTAGAGATGAACAGCTGATATATCTAACTAGCTGATTCATCTAGCCTACATTAGAGATGAACAGCTGATATATCTAACTAGCTGATTCATCTAGCCTACATTAGAGATGATCAGCTGATATATCTAACTAGCTGATTCATCTAGCCTACATTAGAGATGAACAGCTGATATATCTAACTACCTGATTCATCTAGCCTACATTATAGATGATCAGCTGATATATCTAACTATCTGATTCATCTAGCCAACATTAGAGATGAACAGCTGATATATCTAACAAGCTGATTCATCTAGCCTACATTAGAGATGAACAGCTGATATATCTAACTAGCTGATTCATCTAGCCTACATTAGAGATGATCAGCTGATATATCTAACTAGCTGATTCATCTAGCCTACATTAGAGATGATCAGCTGATATATCTAACTAGCTGATTCATCTAGCCTACATTAGAGATGAACAGCTGATATATCTAACTAGCTGATTCATCTAGCCTACATTAGAGATGATCAGCTGATATATCTAACTAGCTGATTCATCTAGCCTACATTAGAGATGAACAGCTGATATATCTAACTAGCTGATTCATCTAGCCTACATTAGAGATGATCAGCTGATATATCTAACTAGCTGATTCATCTAGCCTACATTAGAGATGATCAGCTGATATATCTAACTAGCTGATTCATCTAGCCTACATTAGAGATGAACAGCTGATATATCTAACTAGCTGATTCATCTAGCCTACATTAGAGATGAACAGCTGATATATCTAACTAGCTGATTCATCTAGCCTACATTAGAGATGAACAGCTGATATATCTAACTAGCTGATTCATCTAGCCTACATTAGAGATGAACAGCTGATATATCTAACTAGCTGATTCATCTAGCCTACATTAGAGATGAACAGCTGATATATCTAACTAGCTGATTCATCTAGCCTACATTAGAGATGAACAGCTGATATATCTAACTAGCTGATTCATCTAGCCTACATTAGAGATGAACAGCTGATATATCTAACTAGCTGATTCATCTAGCCTACATTAGAGATGAACAGCTGATATATCTAACTAGCTGATTCATCTAGCCTACATTAGAGATGAACAGCTGATATATCTAACTAGCTGATTCATCTAGCCTACATTAGAGATGAACAGCTGATATATCTAACTAGCTGATTCATCTAGCCTACATTAGAGATGAACAGCTGATATATCTAACTAGCTGATTCATCTAGCCTACATTAGAGATGAACAGCTGATATATCTAACTAGCTGATTCATCTAGCCTACATTATAGATGATCAGCTGATATATCTAACTAGCTGATTCATCTAGCCTACATTAGAGATGATCAGCTGATATATCTAACTAGCTGATTCATCTAGCCTACATTAGAGATGAACAGCTGATATATCTAACTAGCTGATTCATCTAGCCTACATTAGAGATGATCAGCTGATATATCTAACTAGCTGATTCATCTAGCCTACATTAGAGATGAACAGCTGATATATCTAACTAGCTGATTCATCTAGCCTACATTAGAGATGATCAGCTGATATATCTAACTAGCTGATTCATCTAGCCTACATTAGAGATGAACAGCTGATATATCTAACTAGCTGATTCATCTAGCCTACATTAGAGATGAACAGCTGATATATCTAACTAGCTGATTCATCTAGCCTACATTAGAGATGATCAGCTGATATATCTAACTAGCTGATTCATCTAGCCTACATTAGAGATGAACAGCTGATATATCTAACTAGCTGATTCATCTAGCCTACATTAGAGATGATCAGCTGATATATCTAACTAGCTGATTCATCTAGCCTACATTAGAGATGAACAGCTGATATATCTAACTAGCTGATTCATCTAGCCTACATTAGAGATGATCAGCTGATATATCTAACTAGCTGATTCATCTAGCCTACATTAGAGATGATCAGCTGATATATCTAACTAGCTGATTCATCTAGCCTACATTAGAGATGAACAGCTGATATATCTAACTAGCTGATTCATCTAGCCTACATTAGAGATGAACAGCTGATATATCTAACTAGCTGATTCATCTAGCCTACATTAGAGATGAACAGCTGATATATCTAACTAGCTGATTCATCTAGCCTACATTAGAGATGAACAGCTGATATATCTAACTAGCTGATTCATCTAGCCTACATTAGAGATGATCAGCTGATATATCTAACTAGCTGATTCATCTAGCCTACATTAGAGATGAACAGCTGATATATCTAACTAGCTGATTCATCTAGCCTACATTAGAGATGAACAGCTGATATATCTAACTAGCTGATTCATCTAGCCTACATTAGAGATGAACAGCTGATATATCTAACTAGCTGATTCATCTAGCCTACATTAGAGATGAACAGCTGATATATCTAACTAGCTGATTCATCTAGCCTACATTAGAGATGAACAGCTGATATATCTAACTAGCTGATTCATCTAGCCTACATTATAGATGATCAGCTGATATATCTAACTAGCTGATTCATCTAGCCTACATTAGAGATGATCAGCTGATATATCTAACTAGCTGATTCATCTAGCCTACATTAGAGATGAACAGCTGATATATCTAACTAGCTGATTCATCTAGCCTACATTATAGATGATCAGCTGATATATCTAACTAGCTGATTCATCTAGCCTACATTAGAGATGAACAGCTGATATATCTAACTAGCTGATTCATCTAGCCTACATTAGAGATGATCAGCTGATATATCTAACTACCTGATTCATCTAGCCTACATTAGAGATGAACAGCTGATATATCTAACTAGCTGATTCATCTAGCCTACATTAGAGATGAACAGCTGATATATCTAACTAGCTGATTCATCTAGCCTACATTAGAGATGATCAGCTGATATATCTAACTAGCTGATTCATCTAGCCTACATTAGAGATGAACAGCTGATATATCTAACTACCTGATTCATCTAGCCTACATTATAGATGATCAGCTGATATATCTAACTATCTGATTCATCTAGCCAACATTAGAGATGAACAGCTGATATATCTAACTAGCTGATTCATCTAGCCTACATTAGAGATGATCAGCTGATATATCTAACTAGCTGATTCATCTAGCCTACATTATAGATGATCAGCTGATATATCTAACTAGCTGATTCATCTAGCCTACATTAGAGATGATCAGCTGATATATCTAACTAGCTGATTCATCTAGCCTACATTAGAGATGAACAGCTGATATAGCTAACTAGCTGATTCATCTAGCCTACACTAGAGATGAACAGCTGATATATCTAACTTGCTGATTCATCTAGCCTACATTAGAGATGAACAGCTGATATATCTAACTAGCTGATTCATCTAGCCTACATTATCGATGATCAACTGATATATCTAACTAGCTGATTCATCTAGCCTACATTACACATGAACAGCTGATATATCTAACTAGCTGATTCATCTAGCCTACATTAGACATGAACAGCTGATATATCTAACTAGCTGATTCATCTAGCCTACATTACAGATGAACAGCTGATATATCTAACTAGCTGATTCATCGAGCCTACATTAGAGATGATCAGCTGATATATCTAACTACCTGATTCAGCTAGCCTACATTATAGATGATCAGCTGATATATCTAACTAGCTGATTCATCTAGCCTACATTAGAGATGATCAGCTGATATATCTAACTAGCTGATTCATCTAGCCTACATTAGAGATGAACAGCTGATATATCTAACTAGCTGATTCATCTAGCCTACATTAGAGATGATCAGCTGATATATCTAACTAGCTGATTCATCTAGCCTACACTAGAGATGAACAGCTGATATATCTAACTAGCTGATTCATCTAGCCTACATTAGAGATAAACAGCTGATATAGCTAACTAGCTGATTCATCTAGTCTACACTAGAGATGAACAGCTGATATATCTAACTAGCTGATTCATCTAGCCTACATTAGAGATGAACAGCTGATATATCTAACTAGCTGATTCATCTAGCCTACATTAGAGATGAACAGCTGATATATCTAACTAGCTGATTCATCTAGCCTACATTAGAGATGAACAGCTGATATATCTAACTAGCTGATTCATCTAGCCTACATTAGAGATGAACAGCTGATATATCTAACTAGCTGATTCATCTAGCCTACATTAGACATGAACAGCTGATATATCTAACTAGCTGATTCATCTAGCCTACATTAGAGATGATCAGCTGATATATCTAACTACCTGATTCATCTAGCCTACATTATAGATGATCAGCTGATATATCTAACTAGCTGATTCATCTAGCCTACATTAGAGATGATCAGCTGATATATCTAACTAGCTGATTCATCTAGCCTACATTAGAGATGAACAGCTGATATATCTAACTAGCTGATTCATCTAGCCTACATTAGAGATGATCAGCTGATATATCTAACTAGCTGATTCATCTAGCCTACACTAGAGATGAACAGCTGATATATCTAACTAGCTGATTCATCTAGCCTACATTAGAGATGAACAGCTGATATATCTAACTAGCTGATTCATCTAGCCTACACTAGAGATGAACAGCTGATATATCTAACTAGCTGATTCATCTAGCCTACATTAGAGATGAACAGCTGATATATCTAACTAGCTGATTCATCTAGCCTACATTAGAGATGAACAGCTGATATAGCTAACTAGCTGATTCATCTAGCCTACACTAGAGATGAACAGCTGATATATCTAACTAGCTGATTCATCTAGCCTACATTAGAGATGAACAGCTGATATATCTAACTAGCTGATTCATCTAGCCTACATTAGAGATGAACAGCTGATATATCTAACTAGCTGATTCATCTAGCCTACATTAGAGATGAACAGCTGATATATCTAACTAGCTGATTCATCTAGCCTACATTAGAGATGAACAGCTGATATATCTAACTAGCTGATTCATCTAGCCTACATTAGAGATGAACAGCTGATATATCTAACTAGCTGATTCATCTAGCCTACATTAGAGATGAACAGCTGATATATCTAACTAGCTGATTCATCTAGCCTACATTAGAGATGAACAGCTGATATATCTAACTAGCTGATTCATCTAGCCTACATTAGAGATGAACAGCTGATATATCTAACTACCTGATTCATCTAGCCTACATTAGAGATGATCAGCTGATATATCTAACTAGCTGATTCATCTAGCCTACACTAGAGATGAACAGCTGATATGGCTAACTAGCTGATTCATCTAGCCTACATTAGAGATGAACAGCTGATATATCTAACTACCTGATTCATCTAGCCTACATTAGAGATGAACAGCTGATATATCTAACTAGCTGATTCATCTAGCCTACATTAGAGATGAACAGCTGATATATCTAACTAGCTGATTCATCTAGCCTACATTAGAGATGAACAGCTGATATATCTAACTAGCTGATTCATCTAGCCTACATTAGAGATGAACAGCTGATATATCTAACTAGCTGATTCATCTAGCCTACATTAGAGATGAACAGCTGATATATCTAACTAGCTAATTCATCTAGCCTACACTAGAGATGAACAGCTGATATATCTAACTAGCTAATTCATCTAGCCTACACTAGAGATGATCAGCTGATATAGCTAACTAGCTGATTCATCTAGCCTACACTAGAGATGAACAGCTGATATATCTAACTTGCTGATTCATCTAGCCTACATTAGAGATGAACAGCTGATATATCTAACTACCTGATTCATCTAGCCTACATTAGAGATGAACAGCTGATATATCTAACTAGCTGATTCATCTAGCCTACATTAGAGATGAACAGCTGATATATCTAACTAGCTGATTCATCTAGCCTACATTAGAGATGAACAGCTGATATATCTAACTAGCTGATTCATCTAGCCTACATTAGAGATGAACAGCTGATATATCTAACTAGCTGATTCATCTAGCCTACATTAGAGATGAACAGCTGATATATCTAACTAGCTGATTCATCTAGTCTACATTAGAGATGAACAGCTGATATATCTAACTAGCTGATTCATCTAGCCTACATTAGAGATGAACAGCTGATATATCTAACTAGCTGATTCATCTAGCCTACATTAGAGATGAACAGCTGATATATCTAACTAGCTGATTCATCTAGCCTACACTATCGATGATCAGCTGATATATCTAACTAGCTGATTCATCTAGTCTACATTAGAGATGATCAGCTGATATATTTAAGTAGCTGATTCATCTAGTCTACATTAGAGATGAACAGCTGATATATCTAACTAGCTGATTCATCTAGCCTACATTATCAATGATCAGCTGATATATCTAACTAGCTGATTCATCTAGCCTACATTAGAGATGAACAGCTGATATATCTAACTAGCTGATTCATCTAGCCTACATTAGAGATGATCAGCTGATATATCTAACTAGCTGATTCATCTAGACTACATTAGAGATGAACAGCTGATATATCTAACTTGCTGATTCATCTAGCCTACATTAGAGATGAACAGCTGATATATCTAACAACCTGATTCATCTAGCCTACATTAGAGATGAACAGCTGATATATCTAACTAGCTGATTCATCTAGCCTACATTAGAGATGAACAGCTGATATATCTAACTAGCTGATTCATCTAGCCTACATTAGAGATGAACAGCTGATATATCTAACTAGCTGATTCATCTAGCCTACATTAGAGATGAACAGCTGATATATCTAACTAGCTGATTCATCTAGCCTACATTAGAGATGATCAGCTGATATATCTAACTACCTGATTCATCTAGCCTACATTAGAGATGAAGAGCTGATATATCTAACTAGCTGATTCATCTAGCCTACATTAGAGATGAACAGCTGATATAGCTAACTAGCTGATTCATCTAGCCTACACTAGAGATGAACAGCTGATATATCTAACTAGCTGATTCATCTAGCCTACATTAGAGATGATCAGCTGATATATTTAACTAGCTGATTCATCTAGCCTACATTAGAGATGAACAGCTGATATAGCTAACTAGCTGATTCATCTAGCCTACACTAGAGATGAACAGCTGATATATCTAACTTGCTGATTCATCTAGCCTACATTAGAGATGAACAGCTGATATATCTAACTAGCTGATTCATCTAGCCTACATTAGAGATGATCAGCTGATATATCTAACTAGCTGATTCATCTAGCCTACATTAGAGATGAACAGCTGATATATCTAACTAGCTGATTCATCTAGCCTACATTAGAGATGAACAGCTGATATATCTAACTAGCTGATTCATCTAGCCTACATTAGAGATGATCAGCTGATATATCTAACTAGCTGATTCATCTAGCCTACATTATAGATGATCAGCTGATATATCTAACTAGCTGATTCATCTAGCCTACACTAGAGATGAACAGCTGATATATCTAACTAGCTGATTCATCTAGCCTACATTAGAGATGATCAGCTGATATATCTAACTAGCTGATTCATCTAGCCTACACTAGAGATGAACAGCTGATATATCTAACTAGCTGATTCATCTAGCCTACATTAGAGACAAACAGCTGATATAGCTAACTAGCTGATTCATCTAGTCTACACTAGAGATGAACAGCTGATATATCTAACTAGCTGATTCATCTAGCCTACATTAGAGATGAACAGCTGATATATCTAACTAGCTGATTCATCTAGCCTACATTAGAGATGAACAGCTGATATATCTAACTAGCTAATTCATCTAGCCTAAGCTAGAGATGAACAGCTGATATAGCTAACTAGCTAATTCTTCTAGCCTACACTATAGATGATCAGCTGATATAGCTAACTAGCTGATTCATCTAGTCTACACTAGAGATGAACAGCTGATATATCTAACTTGCTGATTCATCTAGCCTACATTAGAGATGAACAGCTGATATATCTAACTAGCTGATTCATCTAGCCTACATTAGAGATGAACAGCTGATATATCTAACTAGCTGATTCATCTAGCCTACATTAGAGATGAACAGCTGATATATCTAACTAGCTGATTCATCTAGCCTACATTAGAGATGAACAGCTGATATATCTAACTAGCTGATTCATCTAGCCTACATTAGAGATGAACAGCTGATATATCTAACTAGCTGATTCATCTAGCCTACATTAGAGATGAACAGCTGATATATCTAACTAGCTGATTCATCTAGTCTACATTAGAGATGAACAGCTGATATATCTAACTAGCTGTTTCATCTAGCCTACATTAGAGATGAACAGCTGATATATCTAACTAGCTGATTCATCTAGTCTACATTAGAGATGAACAGCTGATATATCTAACTAGCTGATTCATCTAGCCTACATTATCGATGATCAGCTGATATATCTAACTAGCTGATTCATCTAGCCTACATTACAGATGAACAGCTGATATATCTAACTAGCTGATTCATCTAGCCTACATTAGAGATGATCAGCTGATATATCTAACTAGCTGATTCATCTAGCCTACATTAGAGATGAACAGCTGATATATCTAACTTGCTGATTCATCTAGCCTACATTAGAGATGAACAGCTGATATATCTAACTAGCTGATTCATCTAGCCTACATTAGAGATGAACAGCTGATATATCTAACTAGCTGATTCATCTAGCCTACATTAGAGATGAACAGCTGATATATCTAACTAGCTGATTCATCTAGCCTACATTAGAGATGAACAGCTGATATATCTAACTAGCTGATTCATCTAGCCTACATTAGAGATGAACAGCTGATATATCTAACTAGCTGATTCATCTAGTCTACATTAGAGATGAACAGCTGATATATCTAACTAGCTGTTTCATCTAGCCTACATTAGAGATGAACAGCTGATATATCTAACTAGCTGATTCATCTAGCCTACATTAGAGATGAACAGCTGATATATCTAACTAGCTGATTCATCTAGCCTACATTATAGATGATCAGCTGATATATCTAACTAGCTGATTCATCTAGCCTACATTAGAGATGAACAGCTGATATATCTAACTAGCTGATTCATCTAGCCTACATTAGAGATGATCAGCTGATATATCTAACTACCTGATTCATCTAGCCTACATTAGAGATGAACAGCTGATATATCTAACTTGCTGATTCATCTAGCCTACATTAGAGATGAACAGCTGATATATCTAGCCTACATTAGAGATGATCAGCTGATATATCTAACTAGCTGATTCATCTAGCCTACATTAGAGATGAACAGCTGATATATCTAACTAGCTGATTCATCTAGCCTACATTAGAGATGAACAGCTGATATATCTAACTAGCTGATTCATCTAGCCTACATTAGAGATGAACAGCTGATATATCTAACTACCTGATTCATCTAGCCTACATTAGAGATGAACAGCTGATATATCTAACTAGCTGATTCATCTAGCCTACATTAGAGATGAACAGCTGATATATCTAACTAGCTGATTCATCTAGCCTACATTAGAGATGAACAGCTGATATATCTAACTAGCTGATTCATCTAGCCTACATTACACATGAACAGCTGATATATCTAACTAGCTGATTCATCTAGCCTACATTAGAGATGATCAGCTGATATATCTAACTAGCTGATTCATCTAGTCTACATTAGAGATGAACAGCTGATATATCTAACTAGCTGATTCATCTAGCCTACATTATCGATGATCAGCTGATATATCTAACTAGCTGATTCATCTAGCCTACATTAGAGATGAACAGCTGATATATCTAACTAGCTGATTCATCTAGCCTACATTAGAGATGATCAGCTGATATATCTAACTACCTGATTCATCTAGCCTACATTAGAGATGATCAGCTGATATATCTAACTAGCTGATTCATCTACCCTACACTCGAGATGAACAGCTGATATATCTAACTAGCTGATTCATCTAGCCTACATTAGAGATGAACAGCTGATATATCTAACTAGCTAATTCATCTAGCCTACATTAGAGATGAACAGCTGATATATCTAACTAGCTGATTCATCTAGCCTACATTAGAGATGAACAGCTGATATATCTAACTACCTGATTCATCTAGCCTACATTAGAGATGAACAGCTGATATATCTAACTAGCTGATTCATCTAGCCTACATTAGAGATGAACAGCTGATATATCTAACTAGCTGATTCATCTAGCCTACATTAGAGATGAACAGCTGATATATCTAACTAGCTGATTCATCTAGCCTACATTAGAGATGAACAGCTGATATATCTAACTAGCTGATTCATCTAGCCTACATTAGAGATGAACAGCTGATATATCTAACAAGCTGATTCATCTTGCCTACATTAGAGATGATCAGCTGATATATCTAACTAGCAGATTCATCTAGCCTACACTAGAGATGAACAGCTGATATATCTAACTAGCTGATTCATCTAGCCTACATTAGAGATAAACAGCTGATATAGCTAACTAGCTGATTCATCTAGCCTACATTAGAGATGAACAGCTGATATATCTAACTAGCTAATTCATCTAGCCTACACTAGAGATGATCAGCTGATATAGCTAACTAGCTGATTCATCTAGCCTACATTAGAGATGATCAGCTGATATATCTAACTAGCTGATCCATCTAGCCTACATTACAGATGAACAGCTGATATATCTAGCCTACATTAGAGATGATCAGCTGATATATCTAACTACCTGATTCATCTAGCCTACATTAGAGATGAACAGCTGATATATCTAACTAGCTGATTCATCTAGCCTACATTAGAGATGAACAGCTGATATATCTAACTAGCTGATTCATCTAGCCTACATTAGAGATGATCAGCTGATATATCTAACTAGCTGATTCATCTAGCCTACATTAGAGATGAACAGCTGATATATCTAACTAGCTGATTCATCTAGCCTACATTATCGATGATCAGCTGATATATCTAACTAGCTGATTCATCTAGCCTACATTAGAGATGAACAGCTGATATATCTAACTAGCTGATTCATCTAGCCTACATTAGAGATGATCAGCTGATATATCTAACTAGCTGATTCATCTAGCCTACATTAGAGATGATCAGCTGATATATCTAACTAGCTGATTCATCTAGCCTACACTAGAGATGAACAGCTGATATGGCTAACTAGCTGATTCATCTAGCCTACATTAGAGATGAACAGCTGATATATCTAACTACCTAATTCATCTAGCCTACATTAGAGATGAACAGCTGATATATCTAACTAGCTGATTCATCTAGCCTACATTAGAGATGAACAGCTGATATATCTAACTACCTGATTCATCTAGCCTACATTAGAGATGAACAGCTGATATATCTAACTAGCTGATTCATCTAGCCTACATTAGAGATGAACAGCTGATATATCTAACTAGCTGATTCATCTAGCCTACATTAGAGATGAACAGCTGATATATCTAACTAGCTGATTCATCTAGCCTACATTAGAGATGAACAGCTGATATATCTAACTAGCTGATTCATCTAGCCTACATTACAGATGAACAGCTGATATATCTAGCCTACATTAGAGATGATCAGCTGATATATCTAACTAGCTGATTCATCTAGCCTACACTAGAGATGAACAGCTGATATATCTAACTAGCTGATTCATCTAGCCTACATTAGAGACAAACAGCTGATATAGCTAACTAGCTGATTCATCTAGCCTACATTAGAGATGAAAAGCTGATATATCTAACTAGCTAATTCATCTATCCTACACTAGAGATGATCAGCTGATATAGCTAACTAGCTGATTCATCTAGCCTACACTAGAGATGAACAGCTGATATATCTAACTAGCTGATTCATCTAGCCTACATTAGAGATGAACAGCTGATATAACTAACTAGCTGATTCATCTAGCCTACATTAGAGATGAACAGCTGATATAGCTAACTAGCTGATTCATCTAGCCTACATTAGAGATGAACAGCTGATATATCTAACTAGCTAATTCATCTAGCCTACACTAGAGATGATCAGCTGATATATCTAACTAGCTGATTCATCTAGCCTACATTAGAGATGAACAGCTGATATATCTAACTAGCTGATTCATCTAGCCTACATTAGAGATGAACAGCTGATATATCTAACTAGCTGATTCATCTAGCCTACATTAGAGATGAACAGCTGATATATCTAACTAGCTGATTCATCTAGCCTACACTAGAGATGAACAGCTGATATAGCTAACTAGCTGATTCATCTAGCCTACATTAGAGATGATCAGCTGATATATCTAACTAGCTAATTCATCTAGCCTACACTAGAGATGATCAGCTGATATAGCTAACTAGCTGATTCATCTAGCCTACACTAGAGATGAACAGCTGATATATCTAACTTGCTGATTCATCTAGCCTACATTAGAGATGAACAGCTGATATATCTAACTAGCTGATTCATCTAGCCTACATTAGAGATGAACAGCTGATATATCTAACTAGCTGATTCATCTAGCCTACATTAGAGATGAACAGCTGATATAACTAACTAGCTGATTCATCTAGCCTACATTAGAGATGAACAGCTGATATATCTAACTAGCTAATTCATCTAGCCTACACTAGAGATGAACAGCTGATATAGCTAACTAGCTGATTCATCTAGCCTACATTAGAGATGATCAGCTGATATATCTAACTAGCTGATCCATCTAGCCTACATTAGAGATGAACAGCTGATATAACTAACTAGCTGATTCATCTAGCCTACATTAGAGATGAACAGCTGATATATCTAACTAGCTAATTCATCTAGCCTACACTAGAGATGATCAGCTGATATAGCTAACTAGCTGATTCATCTAGCCTACATTAGAGATGAACAGCTGATATATCTAACTAGCTGATTCATCTAGCCTACATTAGAGATGAACAGCTGATATATCTAACTACGCTGATTCATCTAGCCTACATTAGAGATGAACAGCTGATATATCTAACTAGCTGATTCATCTAGCCTACATTAGAGATGAACAGCTGATATATCTAACTAGCTGATTCATCTAGCCTACATTAGAGATGAACAGCTGATATATCTAACTAGCTGATTCATCTAGCCTACATTAGAGATGAACAGCTGATATATCTAACTAGCTGATTCATCTAGCCTACATTAGAGATGAACAGCTGATATATCTAACTAGCTAATTCATCTAGCCTACACTAGAGATGATCAGCTGATATAGCTAACTAGCTGATTCATCTAGCCTACATTAGAGATGATCAGCTGATATATCTAACTAGCTAATTCATCTAGCCTACACTAGAGATGATCAGCAGATATAGCTAACTAGCTGATTCATCTAGCCTACATTAGAGATGAACAGCTGATATATCTAACTAGCTGATTCATCTAGCCTACATTAGAGATGAACAGCTGATATATCTAACTAGCTGATTCATCTAGCCTACATTAGAGATGAACAGCTGATATATCTAACTAGCTGATTCATCTAGCCTACATTAGAGATGAACAGCTGATATATCTAACTAGCTGATTCATCTAGCCTACATTAGAGATGAACAGCTGATATATCTAACTAGCTGATTCATCTAGCCTACACTAGAGATGAACAGCTGATATATCTAACTAGCTGATTCATCTAGCCTACATTAGAGATGATCAGCTGATATATCTAACTAGCTGATTCATCTAGCCTACATTAGAGATGAACAGCTGATATATCTAACTAGCTGATTCATCTAGCCTACATTAGAGATGAACAGCTGATATATCTAACTAGCTAATTCATCTAGCCTACACTAGAGATGATCAGCTGATATATCTAACTAGCTGATTCATCTAGCCTACACTAGAGATGAACAGCTGATATATCTAACTAGCTGATTCATCTAGCCTACATTAGAGATGAACAGCTGATATATCTAACTAGCTGATTCATCTAGCCTACATTAGAGATGAACAGCTGATATATCTAACTAGCTGATTCATCTAGCCTACATTAGAGATGAACAGCTGATATATCTAACTAGCTGATTCATCTAGCCTACATTAGAGATGAACAGCTGATATATCTAACTAGCTGATTCATCTAGCCTACATTAGAGATGATCAGCTGATATATCTAACTACCTGATTCATCTAGCCTACATTAGAGATGAACAGCTGATATATCTAACTAGCTGATTCATCTAGCCTACATTAGAGATGAACAGCTGATATAGCTAACTAGCTGATTCATCTAGCCTACATTAGAGATGAACAGCTGATATATCTAACTAGCTAATTCATCTAGCCTACACTAGAGATGATCAGCTGATATAGCTAACTAGCTGATTCATCTAGTCTACACTAGAGATGAACAGCTGATATATCTAACTAGCTGATTCATCTAGCCTACATTAGAGATGAACAGCTGATATAACTAACTAGCTGATTCATCTAGCCTACATTAGAGATGAACAGCTGATATATCTAACTAGCTAATTCATCTAGCCTACACTAGAGATGAACAGCTGATATAGCTAACTAGCTGATTCATCTAGCCTACATTAGAGATGATCAGCTGATATATCTAACTAGCTGATCCATCTAGCCTACATTAGAGATGAACAGCTGATATATCTAACTAGCTGATTCATCTAGCCTACATTAGAGATGAACAGCTGATATATCTAACTAGCTAATTCATCTAGCCTACACTAGAGATGATCAGCTGATATATCTAACTAGCTGATTCATCTAGCCTACATTAGAGATGAACAGCTGATATATCTAACTAGCTGATTCATCTAGCCTACATTAGAGATGAACAGCTGATATATCTAACTAGCTGATTCATCTAGCCTACATTAGAGATGAACAGCTGATATATCTAACTAGCTGATTCATCTAGCCTACATTAGAGATGAACAGCTGATATATCTAACTAGCTGATTCATCTAGCCTACATTAGAGATGAACAGCTGATATATCTAACTAGCTAATTCATCTAGCCTACACTAGAGATGAACAGCTGATATAGCTAACTAGCTGATTCATCTAGCCTACATTAGAGATGATCAGCTGATATATCTAACTAGCTGATTCATCTAGCCTACATTAGAGATGAACAGCTGATATAACTAACTAGCTGATTCATCTAGCCTACATTAGAGATGAACAGCTGATATATCTAACTAGCTAATTCATCTAGCCTACACTAGAGATGATCAGCTGATATATCTAACTAGCTGATTCATCTAGCCTACATTAGAGATGATCAGCTGATATATCTAACTTGCTGATTCATCTAGCCTACATTAGAGATGAACAGCTGATATATCTAACTACCTGATTCATCTAGCCTACATTAGAGATGAACAGCTGATATATCTAACTAGCTGATTCATCTAGCCTACATTAGAGATGAACAGCTGATATATCTAACTAGCTGATTCATCTAGCCTACATTAGAGATGAACAGCTGATATATCTAACTAGCTGATTCATCTAGCCTACATTAGAGATGAACAGCTGATATATCTAACTAGCTGATTCATCTAGCCTACATTAGAGATGAACAGCTGATATATCTAACTAGCTGATTCATCTAGCCTACATTAGAGATGAACAGCTGATATATCTAACTAGCTGATTCATCTAGCCTACACTAGAGATGATCAGCTGATATATCTAACTAGCTGATTCATCTAGCCTACATTAGAGATGATCAGCTGATATATCTAACTAGCTGATTCATCTAGCCTACATTAGAGATGAACAGCTGATATATCTAACTAGCTGATTCATCTAGCCTACATTAGAGATGAACAGCTGATATATCTAACTAGCTGATTCATCTAGCCTACATTAGAGATGATCAGCTGATATATCTAACTAGCTGATTCATCTAGCCTACATTAGAGATGAACAGCTGATATATCTAACTAGCTGATTCATCTAGCCTACATTAGAGATGATCAGCTGATATATCTAACTAGCTGATTCATCTAGCCTACATTAGAGATGAACAGCTGATATATCTAACTAGCTGATTCATCTAGCCTACATTAGAGATGATCAGCTGATATATCTAACTAGCTGATTCATCTAGCCTACATTAGAGATGAACAGCTGATATATCTAACTAGCTGATTCATCTAGCCTACATTAGAGATGAACAGCTGATATATCTAACTAGCTGATTCATCTAGCCTACATTAGAGATGATCAGCTGATATATCTAACTAGCTGATCCATCTAGCCTACATTAGAGATGAACAGCTGATATATCTAACTAGCTGATTCATCTAGCCTACATTAGAGATGATCAGCTGATATATCTAACTAGCTGATCCATCTAGCCTACATTAGAGATGAACAGCTGATATATCTAACTAGCTGATTCATCTAGCCTACATTAGAGATGATCAGCTGATATATCTAACTAGCTGATTCATCTAGCCTACATTAGAGATGAACAGCTGATATATCTAACTAGCTGATTCATCTAGCCTACATTAGAGATGATCAGCTGATATATCTAACTAGCTGATTCATCTAGCCTACATTAGAGATGAACAGCTGATATATCTAACTAGCTGATTCATCTAGCCTACATTATAGATGATCAGCTGATATATCTAACTTACATTAGAGATGATCAGCTGATATATCTAACTAGCTGATTCATCTAGCCTACATTAGAGATGAACAGCTGATATATCTAACTAGCTGATTCATCTAGCCTACATTAGAGATGAACAGCTGATATATCTAACTAGCTGATTCATCTAGCCTACATTAGAGATGATCAGCTGATATATCTAACTAGCTGATTCATCTAGCCTACATTAGAGATGAACAGCTGATATATCTAACTAGCTGATTCATCTAGCCTACATTAGAGATGATCAGCTGATATATCTAACTAGCTGATTCATCTAGCCTACATTAGAGATGAACAGCTGATATATCTAACTAGCTGATTCATCTAGCCTACATTAGAGATGAACAGCTGATATATCTAACTAGCTGATTCATCTAGCCTACATTAGAGATGATCAGCTGATATATCTAACTAGCTGATTCATCTAGCCTACATTAGAGATGAACAGCTGATATATCTAACTAGCTGATTCATCTAGCCTACATTAGAGATGATCAGCTGATATATCTAACTAGCTGATTCATCTAGCCTACATTAGAGATGAACAGCTGATATATCTAACTAGCTGATTCATCTAGCCTACATTAGAGATGATCAGCTGATATATCTAACTAGCTGATTCATCTAGCCTACATTAGAGATGATCAGCTGATATATCTAACTAGCTGATTCATCTAGCCTACATTAGAGATGATCAGCTGATATATCTAACTAGCTGATTCATCTAGCCTACATTAGAGATGAACAGCTGATATATCTAACTAGCTGATTCATCTAGCCTACATTAGAGATGATCAGCTGATATATCTAACTAGCTGATTCATCTAGCCTACATTAGAGATGAACAGCTGATATATCTAACTAGCTGATTCATCTAGCCTACATTAGAGATGATCAGCTGATATATCTAACTAGCTGATTCATCTAGCCTACATTAGAGATGAACAGCTGATATATCTAACTAGCTGATTCATCTAGCCTACATTAGAGATGAACAGCTGATATATCTAACTAGCTGATTCATCTAGCCTACATTAGAGATGATCAGCTGATATATCTAACTAGCTGATTCATCTAGCCTACATTAGAGATGAACAGCTGATATATCTAACTAGCTGATTCATCTAGCCTACATTAGAGATGAACAGCTGATATATCTAACTAGCTAATTCATCTAGCCTACACTAGAGATGATCAGCTGATATATCTAACTAGCTGATTCATCTAGCCTACATTAGAGATGAACAGCTGATATATCTAACTTGCTGATTCATCTAGCCTACATTAGAGATGAACAGCTGATATATCTAACTAGCTGATTCATCTAGCCTACATTAGAGATGAACAGCTGATATATCTAACTAGCTGATCCATCTAGCCTACATTAGAGATGAACAGCTGATATATCTAACTAGCTGATTCATCTAGCCTACATTAGAGATGATCAGCTGATATATCTAACTAGCTGATTCATCTAGCCTACATTAGAGATGAACAGCTGATATATCTAACTAGCTGATTCATCTAGCCTACATTAGAGATGAACAGCTGATATATCTAACTAGCTGATTCATCTAGCCTACATTAGAGATGAACAGCTGATATATCTAACTAGCTGATTCATCTAGCCTACATTAGAGATGATCAGCTGATATATCTAACTAGCTGATTCATCTAGCCTACACTAGAGATGAACAGCTGATATATCTAACTAGCTGATTCATCTAGCCTACATTAGAGATGAACAGCTGATATATCTAACTAGCTGATTCATCTAGCCTACATTAGAGATGAACAGCTGATATATCTAACTAGCTAATTCATCTAGCCTACACTAGAGATGATCAGCTGATATAGCTAACTAGCTGATTCATCTAGCCTACATTAGAGATGATCAGCTGATATATCTAACTAGCTGATCCATCTAGCCTACATTAGAGATGAACAGCTGATATATCTAACTAGCTGATTCATCTAGCCTACATTAGAGATGAACAGCTGATATATCTAACTAGCTAATTCATCTAGCCTACACTAGAGATGATCAGCTGATATAGCTAACTAGCTGATTCATCTAGCCTACACTAGAGATGATCAGCTGATATATCTAACTAGCTGATTCATCTAGCCTACATTAGAGATGAACAGCTGATATATCTAACTACCTGATTCATCTAGCCTACATTAGAGATGAACAGCTGATATATCTAACTAGCTGATTCATCTAGCCTACATTAGAGATGAACAGCTGATATATCTAACTAGCTGATTCATCTAGCCTACATTAGAGATGAACAGCTGATATATCTAACTAGCTAATTCATCTAGCCTACACTAGAGATGAACAGCTGATATATCTAACTAGCTGATTCATCTAGCCTACATTAGAGATGATCAGCTGATATATCTAACTAGCTGATTCATCTAGCCTACATTAGAGATGAACAGCTGATATATCTAACTAGCTGATTCATCTAGCCTACATTAGAGATGAACAGCTGATATATCTAACTAGCTAATTCATCTAGCCTACACTAGAGATGATCAGCTGATATATCTAACTAGCTGATTCATCTAGCCTACATTAGAGATGAACAGCTGATATATCTAACTAGCTGATTCATCTAGCCTACATTAGAGATGAACAGCTGATATATCTAACTAGCTGATTCATCTAGCCTACATTAGAGATGAACAGCTGATATATCTAACTAGCTGATTCATCTAGCCTACATTAGAGATGAACAGCTGATATATCTAACTAGCTGATTCATCTAGCCTACATTAGAGATGAACAGCTGATATATCTAACTAGCTGATTCATCTAGCCTACATTAGAGATGATCAGCTGATATATCTAACTAGCTGATTCATCTAGCCTACATTAGAGATGAACAGCTGATATATCTAACTAGCTGATTCATCTAGCCTACATTAGAGATGATCAGCTGATATATCTAACTAGCTGATTCATCTAGCCTACATTAGAGATGAACAGCTGATATATCTAACTAGCTGATTCATCTAGCCTACATTAGAGATGAACAGCTGATATATCTAACTAGCTGATTCATCTAGCCTACATTAGAGATGAACAGCTGATATATCTAACTAGCTGATTCATCTAGCCTACATTAGAGATGAACAGCTGATATATCTAACTAGCTGATTCATCTAGCCTACATTAGAGATGATCAGCTGATATATCTAACTAGCTGATTCATCTAGCCTACATTAGAGATGAACAGCTGATATATCTAACTAGCTGATTCATCTAGCCTACATTAGAGATGATCAGCTGATATATCTAACTAGCTGATTCATCTAGCCTACATTAGAGATGATCAGCTGATATATCTAACTAGCTGATTCATCTAGCCTACATTAGAGATGATCAGCTGATATATCTAACTAGCTGATTCATCTAGCCTACATTAGAGATGAACAGCTGATATATCTAACTAGCTGATTCATCTAGCCTACATTAGAGATGAACAGCTGATATATCTAACTAGCTGATTCATCTAGCCTACATTAGAGATGAACAGCTGATATATCTAACTAGCTGATTCATCTAGCCTACATTAGAGATGATCAGCTGATATATCTAACTAGCTGATTCATCTAGCCTACATTAGAGATGAACAGCTGATATATCTAACTAGCTGATTCATCTAGCCTACATTAGAGATGAACAGCTGATATATCTAACTACCTGATTCATCTAGCCTACATTAGAGATGATCAGCTGATATATCTAACTAGCTGATTCATCTAGCCTACATTAGAGATGAACAGCTGATATATCTAACTAGCTGATTCATCTAGCCTACATTAGAGATGAACAGCTGATATATCTAACTAGCTGATTCATCTAGCCTACATTAGAGATGATCAGCTGATATATCTAACTAGCTGATTCATCTAGCCTACATTAGAGATGAACAGCTGATATATCTAACTAGCTGATTCATCTAGCCTACATTAGAGATGAACAGCTGATATATCTAACTAGCTGATTCATCTAGCCTACATTAGAGATGAACAGCTGATATATCTAACTAGCTGATTCATCTAGCCTACATTAGAGATGAACAGCTGATATATCTAACTAGCTGATTCATCTAGCCTACATTAGAGATGAACAGCTGATATATCTAACTAGCTGATTCATCTAGCCTACATTAGAGATGATCAGCTGATATATCTAACTAGCTGATTCATCTAGCCTACATTAGAGATGAACAGCTGATATATCTAACTAGCTGATTCATCTAGCCTACATTAGAGATGAACAGCTGATATATCTAACTAGCTGATTCATCTAGCCTACATTAGAGATGAACAGCTGATATATCTAACTAGCTGATTCATCTAGCCTACATTAGAGATGATCAGCTGATATATCTAACTAGCTGATTCATCTAGCCTACATTAGAGATGAACAGCTGATATATCTAACTAGCTGATTCATCTAGCCTACATTAGAGATGAACAGCTGATATATCTAACTAGCTGATTCATCTAGCCTACATTAGAGATGAACAGCTGATATATCTAACTAGCTGATTCATCTAGCCTACATTAGAGATGAACAGCTGATATATCTAACTAGCTGATTCATCTAGCCTACATTAGAGATGAACAGCTGATATATCTAACTAGCTGATTCATCTAGCCTACATTAGAGATGAACAGCTGATATATCTAACTAGCTGATTCATCTAGCCTACATTAGAGATGATCAGCTGATATATCTAACTAGCTGATTCATCTAGCCTACATTAGAGATGATCAGCTGATATATCTAACTAGCTGATTCATCTAGCCTACATTAGAGATGATCAGCTGATATATCTAACTAGCTGATTCATCTAGCCTACATTAGAGATGAACAGCTGATATATCTAACTAGCTGATTCATCTAGCCTACATTAGAGATGAACAGCTGATATATCTAACTAGCTGATTCATCTAGCCTACATTAGAGATGATCAGCTGATATATCTAACTAGCTGATTCATCTAGCCTACATTAGAGATGATCAGCTGATATATCTAACTAGCTGATTCATCTAGCCTACATTAGAGATGATCAGCTGATATATCTAACTAGCTGATTCATCTAGCCTACATTAGAGATGATCAGCTGATATATCTAACTAGCTGATTCATCTAGCCTACATTAGAGATGATCAGCTGATATATCTAACTAGCTGATTCATCTAGCCTACATTAGAGATGAACAGCTGATATATCTAACTAGCTGATTCATCTAGCCTACATTAGAGATGATCAGCTGATATATCTAACTAGCTGATTCATCTAGCCTACATTAGAGATGAACAGCTGATATATCTAACTAGCTGATTCATCTAGCCTACATTAGAGATGATCAGCTGATATATCTAACTAGCTGATTCATCTAGCCTACATTAGAGATGAACAGCTGATATATCTAACTAGCTGATTCATCTAGCCTACATTAGAGATGAACAGCTGATATATCTAACTAGCTGATTCATCTAGCCTACATTAGAGATGATCAGCTGATATATCTAACTAGCTGATTCATCTAGCCTACATTAGAGATGAACAGCTGATATATCTAACTAGCTGATTCATCTAGCCTACATTAGAGATGATCAGCTGATATATCTAACTAGCTGATTCATCTAGCCTACATTAGAGATGATCAGCTGATATATCTAACTAGCTGATTCATCTAGCCTACATTAGAGATGATCAGCTGATATATCTAACTAGCTGATTCATCTAGCCTACATTAGAGATGATCAGCTGATATATCTAACTAGCTGATTCATCTAGCCTACATTAGAGATGAACAGCTGATATATCTAACTAGCTGATTCATCTAGCCTACATTAGAGATGAACAGCTGATATATCTAACTAGCTGATTCATCTAGCCTACATTAGAGATGAACAGCTGATATATCTAACTAGCTGATTCATCTAGCCTACATTAGAGATGATCAGCTGATATATCTAACTAGCTGATTCATCTAGCCTACATTAGAGATGAACAGCTGATATATCTAACTAGCTGATTCATCTAGCCTACATTAGAGATGAACAGCTGATATATCTAACTAGCTGATTCATCTAGCCTACATTAGAGATGATCAGCTGATATATCTAACTAGCTGATTCATCTAGCCTACATTAGAGATGAACAGCTGATATATCTAACTAGCTGATTCATCTAGCCTACATTAGAGATGATCAGCTGATATATCTAACTAGCTGATTCATCTAGCCTACATTAGAGATGAACAGCTGATATATCTAACTAGCTGATTCATCTAGCCTACATTAGAGATGATCAGCTGATATATCTAACTAGCTGATTCATCTAGCCTACATTAGAGATGATCAGCTGATATATCTAACTAGCTGATTCATCTAGCCTACATTAGAGATGATCAGCTGATATATCTAACTAGCTGATTCATCTAGCCTACATTAGAGATGAACAGCTGATATATCTAACTAGCTGATTCATCTAGCCTACATTAGAGATGATCAGCTGATATATCTAACTAGCTGATTCATCTAGCCTACATTAGAGATGAACAGCTGATATATCTAACTAGCTGATTCATCTAGCCTACATTAGAGATGATCAGCTGATATATCTAACTAGCCTGATTCATCTAGCCTACATTAGAGATGAACAGCTGATATATCTAACTAGCTGATTCATCTAGCCTACATTAGAGATGATCAGCTGATATATCTAACTAGCTGATTCATCTAGCCTACATTAGAGATGATCAGCTGATATATCTAACTAGCTGATTCATCTAGCCTACATTAGAGATGAACAGCTGATATATCTAACTACCTGATTCATCTAGCCTACATTAGAGATGATCAGCTGATATATCTAACTAGCTGATTCATCTAGCCTACATTAGAGATGAACAGCTGATATATCTAACTAGCTGATTCATCTAGCCTACATTAGAGATGAACAGCTGATATATCTAACTAGCTGATTCATCTAGCCTACATTAGAGATGATCAGCTGATATATCTAACTAGCTGATTCATCTAGCCTACATTAGAGATGAACAGCTGATATATCTAACTAGCTGATTCATCTAGCCTACATTAGAGATGAACAGCTGATATATCTAACTAGCTGATTCATCTAGCCTACATTAGAGATGAACAGCTGATATAGCTAACTAGCTGATTCATCTAGCCTACACTAGAGATGAACAGCTGATATATCTAACTAGCTGATTCATCTAGCCTACATTAGAGATGAACAGCTGATATATCTAACTAGCTGATTCATCTAGCCTACATTAGAGATGAACAGCTGATATATCTAACTAGCTAATTCATCTAGCCTACACTAGAGATGATCAGCTGATATATCTAACTAGCTGATTCATCTAGCCTACATTAGAGATGATCAGCTGATATATCTAACTAGCTGATTCATCTAGCCTACATTAGAGATGAACAGCTGATATATCTAACTAGCTGATTCATCTAGCCTACATTAGAGATGAACAGCTGATATATCTAACTAGCTGATTCATCTAGCCTACACTAGAGATGATCAGCTGATATATCTAACTAGCTGATTCATCTAGCCTACATTAGAGATGAACAGCTGATATATCTAACTACCTGATTCATCTAGCCTACATTAGAGATGAACAGCTGATATATCTAACTAGCTGATTCATCTAGCCTACATTAGAGATGAACAGCTGATATATCTAACTAGCTGATTCATCTAGCCTACATTAGAGATGAACAGCTGATATATCTAACTAGCTAATTCATCTAGCCTACACTAGAGATGAACAGCTGATATATCTAACTAGCTGATTCATCTAGCCTACATTAGAGATGATCAGCTGATATATCTAACTAGCTGATTCATCTAGCCTACATTAGAGATGAACAGCTGATATATCTAACTAGCTGATTCATCTAGCCTACATTAGAGATGAACAGCTGATATATCTAACTAGCTAATTCATCTAGCCTACACTAGAGATGATCAGCTGATATATCTAACTAGCTGATTCATCTAGCCTACACTAGAGATGATCAGCTGATATATCTAACTTGCTGATTCATCTAGCCTACATTAGAGATGAACAGCTGATATATCTAACTACCTGATTCATCTAGCCTACATTAGAGTTGAACAGCTGATATATCTAACTAGCTGATTCATCTAGCCTACATTAGAGATGAACAGCTGATATATCTAACTAGCTGATTCATCTAGCCTAAATTACACTTGAACAGCTGATATATCTAACTAGCTGATTCATCTAGTCTACATTAGAGATGAACAGCTGATATATCTAACTAGCTGATTCATCTAGCCTACATTAGAGATGAACAGCTGATATATCTAACTAGCTGATTCATCTAGCCTACATTAGAGATGAACAGCTGATATATCTAACTAGCTGATTCATCTAGCCTACACTACAGATGATCAGCTGATATATCTAACTAGCTGATTCATCTAGCCTACATTAGAGATGATCAGCTGATATATCTAACTAGCTGATTCATCTAGCCTACATTAGAGATGAACAGCTGATATATCTAACTAGCTGATTCATCTAGCCTACATTAGAGATGAACAGCTGATATATCTAACTAGCTGATTCATCTAGCCTACATTAGAGATGATCAGCTGATATATCTAACTAGCTGATTCATCTAGCCTACATTAGAGATGAACAGCTGATATATCTAACTAGCTGATTCATCTAGCCTACATTAGAGATGATCAGCTGATATATCTAACTACCTGATTCATCTAGCCTACATTAGAGATGAACAGCTGATATATCTAACTAGCTGATTCATCTAGCCTACATTAGAGATGATCAGCTGATATATCTAACTAGCTGATTCATCTAGCCTACATTAGAGATGAACAGCTGATATATCTAACTAGCTGATTCATCTAGCCTACATTAGAGATGATCAGCTGATATATCTAACTAGCTGATTCATCTAGCCTACATTAGAGATGATCAGCTGATATATCTAACTAGCTGATTCATCTAGCCTACATTAGAGATGAACAGCTGATATATCTAACTAGCTGATTCATCTAGCCTACATTAGAGATGATCAGCTGATATATCTAACTAGCTGATTCATCTAGCCTACATTAGAGATGAACAGCTGATATATCTAACTAGCTGATTCATCTAGCCTACATTAGAGATGAACAGCTGATATATCTAACTAGCTGATTCATCTAGCCTACATTAGAGATGATCAGCTGATATATCTAACTAGCTGATTCATCTAGCCTACATTATAGATGATCAGCTGATATATCTAACTAGCTGATTCATCTAGCCTACATTAGAGATGATCAGCTGATATATCTAACTAGCTGATTCATCTAGCCTACATTAGAGATGAACAGCTGATATATCTAACTAGCTGATTCATCTAGCCTACATTATAGATGATCAGCTGATATATCTAACTAGCTGATTCATCTAGCCTACATTACAGATGAACAGCTGATATATCTAGCCTACATTAGAGATGATCAGCTGATATATCTAACTACCTGATTCATCTAGCCTACATTAGAGATGAACAGCTGATATATCTAACTAGCTGATTCATCTAGCCTACATTAGAGATGAACAGCTGATATATCTAACTACCTGATTCATCTAGCCTACATTAGAGATGATCAGCTGATATATCTAACTAGCTGATTCATCTAGTCTACATTAGAGATGAACAGCTGATATATCTAACTAGCTTATTCATCTAGGCTACATTATCGATGATCAGCTGATATATCTAACTAGCTGATTCATCTAGCCTACATTAGAGATGAACAGCTGATATATCTAACTAGCTGATTCATCGAGCCTACATTAGAGATGATCAGCTGATATATCTAACTACCTGATTCAGCTAGCCTACATTATCGATGATCAGCTGATATATCTAACTAGCTGATTCATCTAGCCTACATTAGAGATGATCAGCTGATATATTTAAGTAGCTGATTCATCTAGTCTACATTAGAGACGAACAGCTGATATATCTAACTAGCTGATTCATCTAGCCTACATTATCGATGATCAACTGATATATCTAACTAGCTGATTCATCTAGCCTACATTACAGATGAACAGCTGATATATCTAACTAGCTGATTCATCGAGCCTACATTAGAGATGATCAGCTGATATATCTAACTACCTGATTCAGCTAGCCTACATTAGAGATGAACAGCTGATATATCTAACTAGCTGATTCATCTAGCCTACATTAGAGATGAACAGCTGATATATCTAACTAGCTGATTCATCTAGCCTACATTAGAGATGATCAGCTGATATATCTAACTAGCTGATTCATCTAGCCTACATTAGAGATGAACAGCTGATATATCTAACTAGCTGATTCATCTAGCCTACATTATCGATGATCAGCTGATATATCTAACTAGCTGATTCATCTAGCCTACATTAGAGATGATCAGCTGATATATCTAACTAGCTGATTCATCTAGCCTACATTATAGATGATCAGCTGATATATCTAACTAGCTGATTCATCTAGCCTACATTAGAGATGATCAGCTGATATATTTAACTAGCTGATTCATCTAGTCTACATTAGAGACGAACAGCTGATATATCTAACTAGCTGATTCATCTAGCCTACATTATCGATGATCAGCTGATATATCTAACTAGCTGATTCATCTAGCCTACATTAGAGATGAACAGCTGATATATCTAACTAGCTGATTCATCTAGCCTACATTAGAGATGATCAGCTGATATATCTAACTACCTGATTCATCTAGCCTACATTAGAGATGAACAGCTGATATATCTAACTAGCTGATTCATCTAGCCTACATTAGAGATGAACAGCTGATATATCTAACTACCTGATTCATCTAGCCTACATTAGAGATGATCAGCTGATATATCTAACTAGCTGATTCATCTAGTCTACATTAGAGATGAACAGCTGATATATCTAACTAGCTGATTCATCTAGGCTACATTATCGATGATCAGCTGATATATCTAACTAGCTGATTCATCTAGCCTACATTAGAGATGAACAGCTGATATATCTAACTAGCTGATTCATCTACCCTACATTAGAGATGAACAGCTGATATATCTAACTACCTGATTCATCTAGCCTACATTATAGATGATCAGCTGATATATCTAACTATCTGATTCATCTAGCCAACATTAGAGATGAACAGCTGATATATCTAACTAGCTGATTCATCTAGCCTACATTAGAGATGAACAGCTGATATATCTAACTAGCTAATTCATCTATCCTACATTAGAGATGAACAGCTGATATAGCTAACTAGCTGATTCATCTAGCCTACACTAGAGATGAACAGCTGATATATCTAACTAGCTGATTCATCTAGCCTACATTAGAGATGAACAGCTGATATAACTAACTAGCTGATTCATCTAGCCTACATTAGAGATGAACAGCTGATATATCTAACTAGCTAATTCATCTAGCCTACACTAGAGATGATCAGCTGATATAGCTAACTAGCTGATTCATCTAGCCTACATTAGAGATGATCAGCTGATATATCTAACTAGCTGATTCATCTAGCCTACATTAGAGATGAACAGCTGATATAACTAACTAGCTGATTCATCTAGCCTACATTAGAGATGAACAGCTGATATATCTAACTAGCTTATTCATCTAGCCTACACTAGAGATGATCAGCTGATATATCTAACTAGCTGATTCATCTAGCCTACACTAGAGATGAACAGCTGATATATCTAACTACCTGATTCATCTAGCCTACATTAGAGATGAACAGCTGATATATCTAACAAGCTGATTCATGTAGCCTACATTAGAGATGAACAGCTGATATATCTAACTAGCTGATTCATCTAGCCTACATTAGAGATGAACAGCTGATATATCTAACTAGCTGATTCATCTAGCCTACACTAGAGATGAACAGCTGATATAGCTAACTAGCTGATTCATCTAGCCTACATTAGAGATGATCAGCTGATATATCTAACTAGCTGATTCATCTAGCCTACATTAGAGATGAACAGCTGATATATCTAACTAGCTGATTCATCTAGCCTACATTAGAGATGAACAGCTGATATATCTAACTAGCTGATTCATCTAGCCTACACTAGAGATGATCAGCTGATATAGCTAACTAGCTGATTCATCTAGCCTACACTAGAGATGAACAGCTGATATATCTAACTTGCTGATTCATCTAGCCTACATTAGAGATGAACAGCTGATATATCTAACTACCTGATTCATCTAGCCTACATTAGAGTTGAACAGCTGATATATCTAACTAGCTGATTCATCTAGCCTACATTACACTTGAACAGCTGATATATCTAACTAGCTGATTCATCTAGTCTACATTAGAGATGAACAGCTGATATATCTAACTAGCTGATTCATCTAGCCTACATTAGAGATGAACAGCTGATATATCTAACTAGCTGATTCATCTAGTCTACATTAGAGATGAACAGCTGATATATCTAACTAGCTGATTCATCTAGCCTACACTACCGATGATCAGCTGATATATCTAACTAGCTGATTCATCTAGCCTACATTAGAGATGATCAGCTGATATATCTAACTAGCTGATTCATCTAGCCTACATTAGAGATGAACAGCTGATATATCTAACTAGCTGATTCATCTAGCCTACATTTGAGATGAACAGCTGATATATCTAACTAGCTGATTCATCTAGCCTACATTATCGATGATCAGCTGATATATCTAACTAGCTGATTCATCTAGCCTACATTAGAGATGAACAGCTGATATATCTAACTAGCTGATTCATCTAGCCTACATTAGAGATGATCAGCTGATATATCTAACTACCTGATTCATCTAGCCTACATTAGAGATGAACAGCTGATATATCTAACTACCTGATTCATCTAGCCTACATTAGAGATGATCAGCTGATATATCTAACTAGCTGATTCATCTAGCCTACATTAGAGATGAACAGCTGATATATCTAACTAGCTGATTCATCTAGCCTACATTAGAGATGAACAGCTGATATATCTAACTAGCTGATTCATCTAGCCTACATTATAGATGATCAGCTGATATATCTAACTAGCTGATTCATCTAGCCTACATTAGAGATGAACAGCTGATATATCTAACTAGCTGATTCATCTAGCCTACATTAGAGATGATCAGCTGATATATCTAACTACCTGATTCATCTAGCCTACATTAGAGATGAACAGCTGATATATCTAACTAGCTGATTCATCTAGCCTACATTAGAGATGAACAGCTGATATATCTAACTAGCTGATTCATCTAGCCTACATTAGAGATGATCAGCTGATATATCTAACTACCTGATTCATCTAGCCTACATTATCGATGATCAGCTGATATATCTAACTAGCTGATTCATCTAGCCTACATTAGAGATGATCAGCTGATATATCTAACTAGCTGATTCATCTAGTCTACATTAGAGATGAACAGCTGATATATCTAACTAGCTGATTCATCTAGCCTACATTATCGATGATCAGCTGATATATCTAACTAGCTGATTCATCTAGCCTACATTAGAGATGAACAGCTGATATATCTAACTAGCTGATTCATCGAGCCTACATTAGAGATGATCATCTGATATATCTAACTACCTGATTCAGCTAGCCTACATTAGAGATGAACAGCTGATATATCTAACTAGCTGATTCATCTAGCCTACATTAGAGATGAACAGCTGATATATCTAACTACCTGATTCATCTAGCCTACATTAGAGATGATCAGCTGATATATCTAACTAGCTGATTCATCTAGTCTACATTAGAGATGAACAGCTGATATATCTAACTAGCTTATTCATCTAGGCTACATTATCGATGATCAGCTGATATATCTAACTAGCTGATTCATCTAGCCTACATTAGAGATGAACAGCTGATATATCTAACTAGCTGATTCATCGAGCCTACATTAGAGATGATCAGCTGATATATCTAACTACCTGATTCAGCTAGCCTACATTATCGATGATCAGCTGATATATCTAACTAGCTGATTCATCTAGCCTACATTAGAGATGATCAGCTGATATATTTAAGTAGCTGATTCATCTAGTCTACATTAGAGATGAACAGCTGATATATCTAACTAGCTGATTCATCTAGCCTACATTATCGATGATCAGCTGATATATCTAACTAGCTGATTCATCTAGCCTACATTACAGATGAACAGCTGATATATCTAACTAGCTGATTCATCTAGCCTACATTAGAGATGAACAGCTGATATATCTAACTACCTGATTCATCTAGCCTACATTAGAGATGAACAGCTGATATATCTAACTAGCTGATTCATCTAGCCTACATTAGAGATGAACAGCTGATATATCTAACTACCTGATTCATCTAGCCTACATTAGAGATGATCAGCTGATATATCTAACTAGCTGATTCATCTAGTCTACATTAGAGATGAACAGCTGATATATCTAACTAGCTGATTCATCTAGCCTACATTATCGATGATCAGCTGATATATCTAACTAGCTGATTCATCTAGCCTACATTAGAGATGATCAGCTGATATATCTAACTACCTGATTCATCTAGCCTACATTATCGATGATCAGCTGATATATCTAACTAGCTGATTCATCTAGCCTACATTAGAGATGATCAGCTGATATATTTAAGTAGCTGATTCATCTAGTCTACATTAGAGACGAACAGCTGATATATCTAACTAGCTGATTCATCTAGCCTACATTATCGATGATCAACTGATATATCTAACTAGCTGATTCATCTTGCCTACATTACAGATGAACAGCTGATATATCTAACTAGCTGATTCATCTAGCCTACATTAGAGATGATCAGCTGATATATCTAACTAGCTGATTCATCTAGCCTACATTAGAGATGAACAGCTGATATATCTAACTAGCTGATTCATCTAGCCTACATTAGAGATGAACAGCTGATATATCTAACTACCTGATTCATCTAGCCTACATTAGAGATGATCAGCTGATATATCTAACTAGCTGATTCATCTAGCCTACATTAGAGATGAACAGCTGATATATCTAACTAGCTGATTCATCTAGGCTACATTATCGATGATCAGCTGATATATCTAACTAGCTGATTCATGTAGCCTACATTAGAGATGAACAGCTGATATATCTAACTAGCTGATTCATCGACCCTACATTAGAGATGAACAGCTGATATATCTAACTACCTGATTCAGCTAGCCTACATTATCGATGATCAACTGATATATCTAACTAGCTGATTCATCTAGCCTACATTAGAGATGAACAGCTGATATATCTAACTAGCTGATTCATCTAGCCTACATTAGAGATGAAAAGCTGATATATCTAACTAGCTAATTCATCTATCCTACACTAGAGATGATCAGCTGATATAGCTAACTAGCTGATTCATCTAGCCTACACTAGAGATGAACAGCTGATATATCTAACTAGCTGATTCATCTAGCCTACATTAGAGATGAACAGCTGATATAACTAACTAGCTGATTCATCTAGCCTACATTAGAGATGAACAGCTGATATATCTAACTAGCTAATTCATCTAGCCTACACTAGAGATGAACAGCTGATATAGCTAACTAGCTGATTCATCTAGCCTACATTAGAGATGATCAGCTGATATATCTAACTAGCTGATCCATCTAGCCTACATTAGAGATGAACAGCTGATATAAATAACTAGCTGATTCATCTAGCCTACATTAGAGATGAACAGCTGATATATCTAACTAGCTTATTCATCTAGCCTACACTAGAGATGATCAGCTGATATAGCTAACTAGCTGATTCATCTAGCCTACACTAGAGATGAACAGCTGATATATCTAACTACCTGATTCATCTAGCCTACATTAGAGATGAACAGCTGATATATCTAACTAGCTGATTCATCTAGCCTACATTAGAGATGAACAGCTGATATAACTAACTAGCTGATTCATCTAGCCTACATTAGAGATGAACAGCTGATATATCTAACTAGCTAATTCATCTAGCCTACACTAGAGATGAACAGCTGATATAGCTAACTAGCTGATTCATCTAGCCTACATTAGAGATGATCAGCTGATATATCTAACTAGCTGATCCATAAAGCCTACATTAGAGATGAACAGCTGATATAACTAACTAGCTGATTCATCTAGCCTACATTAGAGATGAACAGCTGATATATCTAACTAGCTAATTCATCTAGCCTACACTAGAGATGATCAGCTGATATAGCTAACTAGCTGATTCATCTAGCCTACACTAGAGATGAACAGCTGATATATCTAACTTGCTGATTCATCTAGCCTACATTAGAGATGAACAGCTGATATATCTAACTACCTGATTCATCTAGCCTACATTAGAGTTGAACAGCTGATATATCTAACTAGCTGATTCATCTAGCCTACATTACACATGAACAGCTGATATATCTAACTAGCTGATTCATCTATCCTACATTACTCTTGAACAGCTGATATATCTAACTAGCTGATTCATCTAGTCTACATTAGAGATGAACAGCTGATATATCTAACTAGCTGATTCATCTAGCCTACATTAGAGATGAACAGCTGATATATCTAACTAGCTGATTCATCTAGTCTACATTAGAGATGAACAGCTGATATATCTAACTAGCTGATTCATCTAGCCTACACTACCGATGATCAGCTGATACATCTAACTAGCTGATTCATCTAGTCTACATTAGAGATGATCAGCTGATATATTTAAGTAGCTGATTCATCTAGTCTACATTAGAGATGAACAGCTGATATATCTAACTATCTGATTCAGCTAGCCTACATTTGAGATGAACAGCTGATATATCTAACTAGCTGATTCATCTAGCCTACATTATCGATGATCAGCTGATATATCTAACTAGCTGATTCATCTAGCCTACATTACAGATGAACAGCTGATATATCTAACTAGCTGATTCATCGAGCCTACATTAGAGATGATCAGCTGATATATCTAACTACCTGATTCAGCTAGCCTACATTAGAGATGAACAGCTGATATATCTAACTACCTGATTCATCTAGCCTACATTAGAGATGATCAGCTGATATATCTAACTAGCTGATTCATCTAGCCTACATTAGAGATGAACAGCTGATATATCTAACTAGCTGATTCATCTAGCCTACATTAGAGATGAACAGCTGATATATCTAACTAGCTGATTCATCTAGCCTACATTAGAGATGATCAGCTGATATATCTAACTAGCTGATTCATCTAGCCTACATTAGAGATGAACAGCTGATATATCTAACTAGCTGATTCATCGAGCCTACATTAGAGATGATCAGCTGATATATCTAACTACCTGATTCATCTAGCCTACATTAGAGATGAACAGCTGATATATCTAACTAGCTGATTCATCTAGCCTACATTAGAGATGAACAGCTGATATATCTAACTAGCTGATTCATCTAGCCTACATTAGAGATGATCAGCTGATATATCTAACTACCTGATTCATCTAGCCTACATTATAGATGATCAGCTGATATATCTAACTAGCTGATTCATCTAGCCTACATTAGAGATGATCAGCTGATATATCTAACTAGCTGATTCATCTAGCCTACATTAGAGATGAACAGCTGATATATCTAACTAGCTGATTCATCTAGCCTACATTATCGATGATCAGCTGATATATCTAACTAGCTGATTCATCTAGCCTACATTACAGATGAACAGCTGATATATCTAACTAGCTGATTCATCGAGCCTACATTAGAGATGATCATCTGATATATCTAACTACCTGATTCATCTAGCCTACATTAGAGATGAACAGCTGATATATCTAACTAGCTGATTCATCTAGCCTACATTAGAGATGAACAGCTGATATATCTAACTAGCTGATTCATCTAGCCTACATTAGAGATGATCAGCTGATATATCTAACTAGCTGATGCATCTAGCCTACATTAGAGATGAACAACTGATATATCTAACTACCTTATTCATCTAGCCTACATTATAGATGATCAGCTGATATATCTAACTATCTGATTCATCTAGCCTACATTAGAGATGAACAGCTGATATATCTAACTAGCTGATTCATCTAGCCTACATTAGAGATGATCAGCTGATATATCTAACTAGCTGATTCATCTAGCCTACATTATCGATGATCAGCTGATATATCTAACTAGCTGATTCATCTAGCCTACATTAGAGATGATCAGCTGATATATCTAACTAGCTGATTCATCTAGCCTACATTAGAGATGAACAGCTGATATATCTAACTAGCTGATTCATCTAGCCTACATTATCGATGATCAGCTGATATATCTAACTAGCTGATTCATCTAGCCTACATTACAGATGAACAGCTGATATATCTAACTAGCTGATTCATCGAGCCTACATTAGAGATGATCAGCTGATATATCTAACTACCTGATTCAGCTAGCCTACATTAGAGATGAACAGCTGATATATCTAACTAGCTGATTCATCTAGCCTACATTAGAGATGAACAGCTGATATATCTAACTACCTGATTCATCTAGCCTACATTAGAGATGATCAGCTGATATATCTAACTAGCTGATTCATCTAGCCTACATTAGAGATGAACAGCTGATATATCTAACTAGCTGATTCATCTAGCCTACATTAGAGATGATCAGCTGATATATCTAACTAGCTGATTCATCTAGCCTACATTAGAGATGAACAGCTGATATATCTAACTACCTGATTCATCTAGCCTACATTATAGATGATCAGCTGATATATCTAACTATCTGATTCATCTAGCCTACATTAGAGATGAACAGCTGATATATCTAACTAGCTGATTCATCTAGCCTACATTAGAGATGAACAGCTGATATATCTAACTAGCTGATTCATCTAGCCTACATTATAGATGATCAGCTGATATATCTAACTAGCTGATTCATCTAGCCTACATTACAGATGAACAGCTGATATATCTAACTAGCTGATTCATCTAGCCTACATTAGAGATGATCAGCTGATATATCTAACTAGCTGATTCATCTAGCCTACATTAGAGATGAACAGCTGATATATCTAACTAGCTGATTCATCTAGCCTACATTAGAGATGAACAGCTGATATATCTAACTAGCTGATTCATCTAGCCTACATTAGAGATGATCAGCTGATATATCTAACTAGCTGATTCATCTAGCCTACATTAGAGATGAACAGCTGATATATCTAACTAGCTGATTCATCTAGCCTACATTAGAGATGATCAGCTGATATATCTAACTAGCTGATTCATCTAGCCTACATTAGAGATGAACAGCTGATATATCTAACTAGCTGATTCATCTAGCCTACATTAGAGATGAACAGCTGATATATCTAACTAGCTGATTCATCTAGCCTACATTATAGATGATCAGCTGATATATCTAACTAGCTGATTCATCTAGCCTACATTACAGATGAACAGCTGATATATCTAACTAGCTGATTCATCTAGCCTACATTAGAGATGAAAAGCTGATATATCTAACTAGCTAATTCATCTATCCTACACTAGAGATGATCAGCTGATATAGCTAACTAGCTGATTCATCTAGCCTACACTAGAGATGAACAGCTGATATATCTAACTAGCTGATTCATCTAGCCTACATTAGAGATGAACAGCTGATATAACTAACTAGCTGATTCATCTAGCCTACATTAGAGATGAACAGCTGATATATCTAACTAGCTAATTCATCTAGCCTACACTAGAGATGAACAGCTGATATATCTAACTAGCTGATTCATCTAGCCTACATTAGAGATGATCAGCTGATATATCTAACTAGCTGATCCATCTAGCCTACATTAGAGATGAACAGCTGATATAACTAACTAGCTGATTCATCTAGCCTACATTAGAGATGAACAGCTGATATATCTAACTAGCTTATTCATCTAGCCTACACTAGAGATGATCAGCTGATATATCTAACTAGCTGATTCATCTAGCCTACATTAGAGATGAACAGCTGATATATCTAACTAGCTGATTCATCTAGCCTACATTAGAGATGAACAGCTGATATATCTAACTAGCTGATTCATCTAGCCTACATTAGAGATGAACAGCTGATATATCTAACTAGCTGATTCATCTAGCCTACATTAGAGATGAACAGCTGATATATCTAACTAGCTGATTCATCTAGCCTACACTAGAGATGAACAGCTGATATATCTAACTAGCTGATTCATCTAGCCTACATTAGAGATGATCAGCTGATATATCTAACTAGCTGATTCATCAAGCCTACATTAGAGATGAACAGCTGATATATCTAACTAGCTGATTCATCTAGCCTACATTAGAGATGATCAGCTGATATATCTAACTAGCAGATTCATCTAGCCTACACTAGAGATGATCAGCTGATATATCTAACTAGCAGATTCATCTAGCCTACACTAGAGATGAACAGCTGATATATCTAACTAGCTGATTCATCTAGCCTACATTAGAGATGAACAGCTGATATATCTAACTAGCTGATTCATCTAGCCTACATTAGAGATGAACAGCTGATATATCTAACTAGCTGATTCATCTAGCCTACATTACACTTGAACAGCTGATATATCTAACTAGCTGATTCATCTAGCCTACATTAGAGATGAACAGCTGATATATCTAACTAGCTGATTCATCTAGCCTACATTAGAGATGAACAGCTGATATATCTAACTAGCTGATTCATCTAGCCTACATTAGAGATGAACAGCTGATATATCTAACTAGCTGATTCATCTAGCCTACACTAGAGATGATCAGCTGATATATCTAACTAGCTGATTCATCTAGCCTACATTAGAGATGATCAGCTGATATATCTAACTAGCTGATTCATCTAGCCTACATTAGAGATGAACAGCTGATATATCTAACTAGCTGATTCATCTAGCCTACATTAGAGATGAACATCTGATATATCTAACTAGCTGATTCATCTAGCCTACATTAGAGATGATCAGCTGATATATCTAACTAGCTGATCCATCTAGCCTACATTACAGATGAACAGCTGATATATCTAACTAGCTGATTCATCTAGCCTACATTAGAGATGATCAGCTGATATATCTAACTAGCTGATTCATCTAGCCTACATTAGAGATGAACAGCTGATATATCTAACTAGCTGATTCATCTAGCCTACATTAGAGATGATCAGCTGATATATCTAACTAGCTGATTCATCTAGCCTACATTAGAGATGAACAGCTGATATATCTAACTAGCTGATTCATCTAGCCTACATTAGAGATGAACAGCTGATATATCTAACTAGCTGATTCATCTAGCCTACATTATAGATGATCAGCTGATATATCTAACTAGCTGATTCATCTAGCCTACATTAGAGATGAACAGCTGATATATCTAACTAGCTGATTCATCTAGCCTACATTAGAGATGATCAGCTGATATATCTAACTACCTGATTCATCTAGCCTACATTAGAGATGAACAGCTGATATATCTAACTAGCTGATTCATCTAGCCTACATTAGAGATGAACAGCTGATATATCTAACTAGCTGATTCATCTAGCCTACATTAGAGATGAACAGCTGATATATCTAACTAGCTGATTCATCTAGCCTACATTAGAGATGATCAGCTGATATATCTAACTAGCTGATTCATCTAGCCTACATTAGAGATGATCAGCTGATATATCTAACTAGCTGATTCATCTAGCCTACATTAGAGATGAACAGCTGATATATCTAACTAGCTGATTCATCTAGCCTACATTAGAGATGATCAGCTGATATATCTAACTAGCTGATTCATCTAGCCTACATTAGAGATGAACAGCTGATATATCTAACTAGCTGATTCATCTAGCCTACATTAGAGATGATCAGCTGATATATCTAACTAGCTGATTCATCTAGCCTACATTAGAGATGAACAGCTGATATATCTAACTAGCTGATTCATCTAGCCTACATTAGAGATGAACAGCTGATATATCTAACTACCTGATTCATCTAGCCTACATTAGAGATGATCAGCTGATATATCTAACTAGCTGATTCATCTAGCCTACATTAGAGATGAACAGCTGATATATCTAACTAGCTGATTCATCTAGCCTACATTAGAGATGATCAGCTGATATATCTAACTAGCTGATTCATCTAGCCTACATTAGAGATGAACAGCTGATATATCTAACTAGCTGATTCATCTAGCCTACATTAGAGATGATCAGCTGATATATCTAACTACCTGATTCATCTAGCCTACATTAGAGATGAACAGCTGATATATCTAACTAGCTGATTCATCTAGCCTACATTAGAGATGATCAGCTGATATATCTAACTAGCTGATTCATCTAGCCTACATTAGAGATGAACAGCTGATATATCTAACTAGCTGATTCATCTAGCCTACATTAGAGATGATCAGCTGATATATCTAACTAGCTGATTCATCTAGCCTACATTACAGATGAACAGCTGATATATCTAACTAGCTGATTCATCTAGCCTACATTAGAGATGATCAGCTGATATATCTAACTACCTGATTCAGCTAGCCTACATTAGAGATGAACAGCTGATATATCTAACTAGCTGATTCATCTAGCCTACATTAGAGATGAACAGCTGATATATCTAACTAGCTGATTCATCTAGCCTACATTAGAGATGATCAGCTGATATATCTAACTAGCTGATTCATCTAGCCTACATTAGAGATGAACAGCTGATATATCTAACTAGCTGATTCATCTAGCCTACATTAGAGATGATCAGCTGATATATCTAACTAGCTGATTCATCTAGCCTACATTAGAGATGATCAGCTGATATATCTAACTAGCTGATTCATCTAGCCTACATTAGAGATGATCAGCTGATATATCTAACTAGCTGATTCATCTAGCCTACATTAGAGATGATCAGCTGATATATCTAACTAGCTGATTCATCTAGCCTACATTAGAGATGAACAGCTGATATATCTAACTAGCTGATTCATCTAGCCTACATTAGAGATGATCAGCTGATATATCTAACTAGCTGATTCATCTAGCCTACATTAGAGATGAACAGCTGATATATCTAACTAGCTGATTCATCTAGCCTACATTAGAGATGATCAGCTGATATATCTAACTAGCCTGATTCATCTAGCCTACATTAGAGATGAACAGCTGATATATCTAACTAGCTGATTCATCTAGCCTACATTAGAGATGATCAGCTGATATATCTAACTAGCTGATTCATCTAGCCTACATTAGAGATGATCAGCTGATATATCTAACTAGCTGATTCATCTAGCCTACATTAGAGATGAACAGCTGATATATCTAACTAGCTGATTCATCTAGCCTACATTAGAGATGATCAGCTGATATATCTAACTAGCTGATTCATCTAGCCTACATTAGAGATGAACAGCTGATATATCTAACTAGCTGATTCATCTAGCCTACATTAGAGATGAACAGCTGATATATCTAACTAGCTGATTCATCTAGCCTACATTAGAGATGATCAGCTGATATATCTAACTAGCTGATTCATCTAGCCTACATTAGAGATGAACAGCTGATATATCTAACTAGCTGATTCATCTAGCCTACATTAGAGATGAACAGCTGATATAGCTAACTAGCTGATTCATCTAGCCTACACTAGAGATGAACAGCTGATATATCTAACTAGCTGATTCATCTAGCCTACACTAGAGATGAACAGCTGATATATCTAACTAGCTGATTCATCTAGCCTACATTAGAGATGAACAGCTGATATAACTAACTAGCTGATTCATCTAGCCTACATTAGAGATGAACAGCTGATATATCTAACTAGCTGATTCATCTACCCTACACTCGAGATGAACAGCTGATATAGCTAACTAGCTGATTCATCTAGCCTACATTAGAGATGAACAGCTGATATATCTAACTAGCTGATTCATCTAGCCTACATTAGAGATGAACAGCTGATATATCTAACTAGCTGATTCATCTAGCCTACATTAGAGATGAACAGCTGATATATCTAACTAGCTGATTCATCTAGCCTACACTAGAGATGATCAGCTGATATATCTAACTAGCTGATTCATCTAGCCTACATTAGAGATGAACAGCTGATATATCTAACTACCTGATTCATCTAGCCTACATTAGAGATGAACAGCTGATATATCTAACTAGCTGATTCATCTAGCCTACATTAGAGATGAACAGCTGATATATCTAACTAGCTGATTCATCTAGCCTACATTAGAGATGAACAGCTGATATAGCTAACTAGCTGATTCATCTAGCCTACACTAGAGATGAACAGCTGATATATCTAACTAGCTGATTCATCTAGCCTACATTAGAGATGATCAGCTGATATATCTAACTAGCTGATTCATCTAGCCTACATTAGAGATGAACAGCTGATATATCTAACTAGCTGATTCATCTAGCCTACATTAGAGATGAACAGCTGATATATCTAACTAGCTGATTCATCTAGCCTACATTAGAGATGATCAGCTGATATATCTAACTAGCTGATTCATCTAGCCTACATTAGAGATGAACAGCTGATATATCTAACTAGCTGATTCATCTAGCCTACATTAGAGATGAACAGCTGATATATCTAACTAGCTGATTCATCTAGCCTACATTAGAGATGAACAGCTGATATATCTAACTAGCTGATTCATCTAGCCTACATTAGAGATGAACAGCTGATATATCTAACTAGCTGATTCATCTAGCCTACATTAGAGATGAACAGCTGATATATCTAACTAGCTGATTCATCTAGCCTACATTAGAGATGAACAGCTGATATATCTAACTAGCTGATTCATCTAGCCTACATTAGAGATGAACAGCTGATATATCTAACTAGCTGATTCATCTAGCCTACACTAGAGATGATCAGCTGATATAGCTAACTAGCTGATTCATCTAGCCTACATTAGAGATGATCAGCTGATATATCTAACTAGCTGATTCATCTAGCCTACATTAGAGATGAACAGCTGATATATCTAACTAGCTGATTCATCTAGCCTACATTAGAGATGAACAGCTGATATATCTAACTAGCTGATTCATCTAGCCTACATTAGAGATGATCAGCTGATATATCTAACTAGCTGATTCATCTAGCCTACATTAGAGATGAACAGCTGATATATCTAGCCTACATTAGAGATGATCAGCTGATATATCTAACTACCTGATTCATCTAGCCTACATTAGAGATGAACAGCTGATATATCTAACTAGCTGATTCATCTAGCCTACATTAGAGATGATCAGCTGATATATCTAACTAGCTGATTCATCTAGCCTACATTAGAGATGAACAGCTGATATATCTAACTAGCTGATTCATCTAGCCTACATTAGAGATGAACAGCTGATATATCTAACTAGCTGATTCATCTAGCCTACATTAGAGATGAACAGCTGATATATCTAACTAGCTGATTCATCTAGCCTACATTAGAGATGATCAGCTGATATATCTAACTAGCTGATTCATCTAGCCTACATTAGAGATGAACAGCTGATATATCTAACTAGCTGATTCATCTAGCCTACATTAGAGATGATCAGCTGATATATCTAACTAGCTGATTCATCTAGCCTACATTAGAGATGATCAGCTGATATATCTAACTACCTGATTCATCTAGCCTACATTAGAGATGATCAGCTGATATATCTAACTAGCTGATTCATCTAGCCTACATTAGAGATGATCAGCTGATATATCTAACTAGCTGATTCATCTAGCCTACATTAGAGATGAACAGCTGATATATCTAACTAGCTGATTCATCTAGCCTACATTAGAGATGATCAGCTGATATATCTAACTAGCTGATTCATCTAGCCTACATTAGAGATGAACAGCTGATATATCTAACTAGCTGATTCATCTAGCCTACATTAGAGATGATCAGCTGATATATCTAACTAGCTGATTCATCTAGCCTACATTAGAGATGAACAGCTGATATATCTAACTAGCTGATTCATCTAGCCTACATTAGAGATGAACAGCTGATATATCTAACTAGCTGATTCATCTAGCCTACATTAGAGATGAACAGCTGATATATCTAACTAGCTGATTCATCTAGCCTACATTAGAGATGAACAGCTGATATATCTAACTAGCTGATTCATCTAGCCTACATTAGAGATGATCAGCTGATATATCTAACTAGCTGATTCATCTAGCCTACATTAGAGATGAACAGCTGATATATCTAACTAGCTGATTCATCTAGCCTACATTAGAGATGAACAGCTGATATATCTAACTAGCTGATTCATCTAGCCTACATTAGAGATGATCAGCTGATATATCTAACTAGCTGATTCATCTAGCCTACATTAGAGATGAACAGCTGATATATCTAACTAGCTGATTCATCTAGCCTACATTAGAGATGAACAGCTGATATATCTAACTAGCTAATTCATCTAGCCTACACTAGAGATGATCAGCTGATATATCTAACTAGCTGATTCATCTAGCCTACATTAGAGATGAACAGCTGATATATCTAACTAGCTGATTCATCTAGCCTACATTAGAGATGAACAGCTGATATATCTAACTAGCTGATTCATCTAGCCTACATTAGAGATGAACAGCTGATATAGCTAACTAGCTGATTCATCTAGCCTACACTAGAGATGAACAGCTGATATATCTAACTAGCTGATTCATCTAGCCTACATTAGAGATGATCAGCTGATATATCTAACTAGCTGATTCATCTAGCCTACATTAGAGATGAACAGCTGATATAACTAACTAGCTGATTCATCTAGCCTACATTAGAGATGAACAGCTGATATATCTAACTAGCTGATTCATCTAGCCTACACTAGAGATGATCAGCTGATATATCTAACTAGCTGATTCATCTAGCCTACATTAGAGATGAACAGCTGATATATCTAACTACCTGATTCATCTAGCCTACATTAGAGATGAACAGCTGATATATCTAACTAGCTGATTCATCTAGCCTACATTAGAGATGAACAGCTGATATAACTAACTAGCTGATTCATCTAGCCTACATTAGAGATGAACAGCTGATATAGCTAACTAGCTGATTCATCTAGCCTACACTAGAGATGAACAGCTGATATATCTAACTAGCTGATTCATCTAGCCTACATTAGAGATGAACAGCTGATATATCTAACTAGCTGATTCATCTAGCCTACATTAGAGATGAACAGCTGATATATCTAACTAGCTGATTCATCTAGCCTACATTAGAGATGAACAGCTGATATATCTAACTAGCTAATTCATCTAGCCTACACTAGAGATGATCAGCTGATATATCTAACTAGCTGATTCATCTAGCCTACATTAGAGATGAACAGCTGATATATCTAACTAGCTGATTCATCTAGCCTACATTAGAGATGAACAGCTGATATATCTAACTAGCCTGATTCATCTAGCCTACATTAGAGATGAACAGCTGATATATCTAACTAGCTGATTCATCTAGCCTACATTAGAGATGAACAGCTGATATATCTAACTAGCTGATTCATCTAGCCTACATTAGAGATGAACAGCTGATATATCTAACTAGCTGATTCATCTAGCCTACATTAGAGATGAACAGCTGATATATCTAACTAGCTGATTCATCTAGCCTACATTAGAGATGAACAGCTGATATATCTAACTAGCTGATTCATCTAGCCTACATTAGAGATGAACAGCTGATATAGCTAACTAGCTGATTCATCTAGCCTACACTAGAGATGAACAGCTGATATATCTAACTAGCTGATTCATCTAGCCTACATTAGAGATGAACAGCTGATATATCTAACTAGCTGATTCATCTAGCCTACATTAGAGATGAACAGCTGATATATCTAACTAGCTGATTCATCTAGCCTACATTAGAGATGAACAGCTGATATATCTAACTAGCTGATTCATCTAGCCTACATTAGAGATGATCAGCTGATATATCTAACTAGCTGATTCATCTAGCCTACATTAGAGATGAACAGCTGATATATCTAACTAGCTGATTCATCTAGCCTACATTAGAGATGATCAGCTGATATATCTAACTAGCTGATTCATCTAGCCTACATTAGAGATGAACAGCTGATATATCTAACTAGCTGATTCATCTAGCCTACATTAGAGATGATCAGCTGATATATCTAACTAGCTGATTCATCTAGCCTACATTAGAGATGAACAGCTGATATATCTAACTAGCTGATTCATCTAGCCTACATTAGAGATGAACAGCTGATATATCTAACTAGCTGATTCATCTAGCCTACATTAGAGATGAACAGCTGATATATCTAACTAGCTGATTCATCTAGCCTACATTAGAGATGAACAGCTGATATATCTAACTAGCTGATTCATCTAGCCTACATTAGAGATGATCAGCTGATATATCTAACTAGCTGATTCATCTAGCCTACATTAGAGATGAACAGCTGATATATCTAACTAGCTGATTCATCTAGCCTACATTAGAGATGAACAGCTGATATATCTAACTAGCTGATTCATCTAGCCTACATTAGAGATGATCAGCTGATATATCTAACTAGCTGATTCATCTAGCCTACATTAGAGATGATCAGCTGATATATCTAACTAGCTGATTCATCTAGCCTACATTAGAGATGATCAGCTGATATATCTAACTAGCTGATTCATCTAGCCTACATTAGAGATGAACAGCTGATATATCTAACTAGCTGATTCATCTAGCCTACATTAGAGATGATCAGCTGATATATCTAACTAGCTGATTCATCTAGCCTACATTAGAGATGAACAGCTGATATATCTAACTAGCTGATTCATCTAGCCTACATTAGAGATGATCAGCTGATATATCTAACTAGCTGATTCATCTAGCCTACATTAGAGATGAACAGCTGATATATCTAACTAGCTGATTCATCTAGCCTACATTAGAGATGAACAGCTGATATATCTAACTAGCTGATTCATCTAGCCTACATTAGAGATGATCAGCTGATATATCTAACTAGCTGATTCATCTAGCCTACATTAGAGATGAACAGCTGATATATCTAACTAGCTGATTCATCTAGCCTACATTAGAGATGATCAGCTGATATATCTAACTAGCTGATTCATCTAGCCTACATTAGAGATGAACAGCTGATATATCTAACTAGCTGATTCATCTAGCCTACATTAGAGATGATCAGCTGATATATCTAACTAGCTGATTCATCTAGCCTACATTAGAGATGATCAGCTGATATATCTAACTAGCTGATTCATCTAGCCTACATTAGAGATGATCAGCTGATATATCTAACTAGCTGATTCATCTAGCCTACATTAGAGATGAACAGCTGATATATCTAACTAGCTGATTCATCTAGCCTACATTAGAGATGATCAGCTGATATATCTAACTAGCTGATCCATCTAGCCTACATTACAGATGAACAGCTGATATATCTAGCCTACATTAGAGATGATCAGCTGATATATCTAACTAGCTGATTCATCTAGCCTACATTAGAGATGAACAGCTGATATATCTAACTAGCTGATTCATCTAGCCTACATTAGAGATGAACAGCTGATATATCTAACTACCTGATTCATCTAGCCTACATTAGAGATGATCAGCTGATATATCTAACTAGCTGATTCATCTAGCCTACATTAGAGATGAACAGCTGATATATCTAACTAGCTGATTCATCTAGCCTACATTAGAGATGATCAGCTGATATATCTAACTAGCTGATTCATCTAGCCTACATTAGAGATGAACAGCTGATATATCTAACTAGCTGATTCATCTAGCCTACATTAGAGATGATCAGCTGATATATCTAACTAGCTGATTCATCTAGCCTACATTAGAGATGATCAGCTGATATATCTAACTAGCTGATTCATCTAGCCTACATTAGAGATGATCAGCTGATATATCTAACTAGCTGATTCATCTAGCCTACATTAGAGATGAACAGCTGATATATCTAACTAGCTGATTCATCTAGCCTACATTAGAGATGATCAGCTGATATATCTAACTAGCTGATTCATCTAGCCTACATTAGAGATGAACAGCTGATATATCTAACTAGCTGATTCATCTAGCCTACATTAGAGATGATCAGCTGATATATCTAACTAGCTGATTCATCTAGCCTACATTAGAGATGAACAGCTGATATATCTAACTAGCTGATTCATCTAGCCTACATTAGAGATGAACAGCTGATATATCTAACTAGCTGATTCATCTAGCCTACATTAGAGATGATCAGCTGATATATCTAACTAGCTGATTCATCTAGCCTACATTAGAGATGAACAGCTGATATATCTAGCCTACATTAGAGATGATCAGCTGATATATCTAACTAGCTGATTCATCTAGCCTACACTAGAGATGAACAGCTGATATATCTAACTAGCTGATTCATCTAGCCTACATTAGAGATGAACAGCTGATATATCTAACTAGCTGATTCATCTAGCCTACATTAGAGATGAACAGCTGATATATCTAACTAGCTAATTCATCTAGCCTACATTAGAGATGAACAGCTGATATATCTAACTAGCTGATTCATCTAGCCTACATTAGAGATGATCAGCTGATATATCTAACTAGCTGATTCATCTAGCCTACATTAGAGATGAACAGCTGATATATCTAACTAGCTGATTCATCTAGCCTACATTAGAGATGAACAGCTGATATATCTAACTAGCTAATTCATCTAGCCTACACTAGAGATGATCAGCTGATATATCTAACTAGCTGATTCATCTAGCCTACATTAGAGATGAACAGCTGATATATCTAACTAGCTGATTCATCTAGCCTACATTAGAGATGAACAGCTGATATATCTAACTAGCTGATTCATCTAGCCTACATTAGAGATGAACAGCTGATATATCTAACTAGCTGATTCATCTAGCCTACATTAGAGATGAACAGCTGATATAGCTAACTAGCTGATTCATCTAGCCTACACTAGAGATGAACAGCTGATATATCTAACTAGCTGATTCATCTAGCCTACATTAGAGATGATCAGCTGATATATCTAACTAGCTGATTCATCTAGCCTACATTAGAGATGAACAGCTGATATATCTAACTAGCTGATTCATCTAGCCTACATTAGAGATGAACAGCTGATATATCTAACTAGCTAATTCATCTAGCCTACACTAGAGATGATCAGCTGATATATCTAACTAGCTGATTCATCTAGCCTACATTAGAGATGAACAGCTGATATATCTAACTAAGCTGATTCATCTAGCCTACATTAGAGATGAACAGCTGATATATCTAACTAGCTGATTCATCTAGCCTACATTAGAGATGAACAGCTGATATATCTAACTAGCTGATTCATCTAGCCTACATTAGAGATGAACAGCTGATATATCTAACTAGCTGATTCATCTAGCCTACATTAGAGATGAACAGCTGATATAGCTAACTAGCTGATTCATCTAGCCTACACTAGAGATGAACAGCTGATATATCTAACTAGCTGATTCATCTAGCCTACATTAGAGATGAACAGCTGATATATCTAACTAGCTGATTCATCTAGCCTACATTAGAGATGAACAGCTGATATATCTAACTAGCTGATTCATCTAGCCTACACTAGAGATGATCAGCTGATATATCTAACTAGCTGATTCATCTAGCCTACATTAGAGATGATCAGCTGATATATCTAACTAGCTGATTCATCTAGCCTACATTAGAGATGAACAGCTGATATATCTAACTAGCTGATTCATCTAGCCTACATTAGAGATGAACAGCTGATATATCTAACTAGCTGATTCATCTAGCCTACATTAGAGATGATCAGCTGATATATCTAACTAGCTGATTCATCTAGCCTACATTAGAGATGAACAGCTGATATATCTAACTAGCTGATTCATCTAGCCTACATTAGAGATGAACAGCTGATATATCTAACTAGCTGATTCATCTAGCCTACATTAGAGATGAACAGCTGATATATCTAACTAGCTGATTCATCTAGCCTACATTAGAGATGATCAGCTGATATATCTAACTAGCTGATTCATCTAGCCTACATTAGAGATGAACAGCTGATATATCTAACTAGCTGATTCATCTAGCCTACATTAGAGATGAACAGCTGATATATCTAACTAGCTGATTCATCTAGCCTACATTAGAGATGATCAGCTGATATATCTAACTAGCTGATTCATCTAGCCTACATTAGAGATGAACAGCTGATATATCTAACTAGCTGATTCATCTAGCCTACATTAGAGATGAACAGCTGATATATCTAACTAGCTGATTCATCTAGCCTACATTAGAGATGAACAGCTGATATATCTAACTAGCTGATTCATCTAGCCTACATTAGAGATGAACAGCTGATATATCTAACTAGCTGATTCATCTAGCCTACATTAGAGATGAACAGCTGATATATCTAACTAGCTGATTCATCTAGCCTACATTAGAGATGAACAGCTGATATATCTAACTAGCTGATTCATCTAGCCTACATTAGAGATGATCAGCTGATATATCTAACTAGCTGATTCATCTAGCCTACATTAGAGATGATCAGCTGATATATCTAACTAGCTGATTCATCTAGCCTACATTAGAGATGATCAGCTGATATATCTAACTAGCTGATTCATCTAGCCTACATTAGAGATGAACAGCTGATATATCTAACTAGCTGATTCATCTAGCCTACATTAGAGATGAACAGCTGATATATCTAACTAGCTGATTCATCTAGCCTACATTAGAGATGATCAGCTGATATATCTAACTAGCTGATTCATCTAGCCTACATTAGAGATGAACAGCTGATATATCTAACTAGCTGATTCATCTAGCCTACATTAGAGATGAACAGCTGATATATCTAACTAGCTGATTCATCTAGCCTACATTAGAGATGAACAGCTGATATATCTAACTAGCTGATTCATCTAGCCTACATTAGAGATGATCAGCTGATATATCTAACTAGCTGATTCATCTAGCCTACATTAGAGATGATCAGCTGATATATCTAACTAGCTGATTCATCTAGCCTACATTAGAGATGATCAGCTGATATATCTAACTAGCTGATTCATCTAGCCTACATTAGAGATGAACAGCTGATATATCTAACTAGCTGATTCATCTAGCCTACATTAGAGATGAACAGCTGATATATCTAACTAGCTGATTCATCTAGCCTACATTAGAGATGAACAGCTGATATATCTAACTAGCTGATTCATCTAGCCTACATTAGAGATGATCAGCTGATATATCTAACTAGCTGATTCATCTAGCCTACATTAGAGATGAACAGCTGATATATCTAACTAGCTGATTCATCTAGCCTACATTAGAGATGAACAGCTGATATATCTAACTAGCTGATTCATCTAGCCTACATTAGAGATGATCAGCTGATATATCTAACTAGCTGATTCATCTAGCCTACATTAGAGATGAACAGCTGATATATCTAACTAGCTGATTCATCTAGCCTACATTAGAGATGATCAGCTGATATATCTAACTAGCTGATTCATCTAGCCTACATTAGAGATGAACAGCTGATATATCTAACTAGCTGATTCATCTAGCCTACATTAGAGATGATCAGCTGATATATCTAACTAGCTGATTCATCTAGCCTACATTAGAGATGAACAGCTGATATATCTAACTAGCTGATTCATCTAGCCTACATTAGAGATGATCAGCTGATATATCTAACTAGCTGATTCATCTAGCCTACATTAGAGATGAACAGCTGATATATCTAACTAGCTGATTCATCTAGCCTACATTAGAGATGAACAGCTGATATATCTAACTAGCTGATTCATCTAGCCTACATTAGAGATGATCAGCTGATATATCTAACTAGCTGATTCATCTAGCCTACATTAGAGATGAACAGCTGATATATCTAACTAGCTGATTCATCTAGCCTACATTAGAGATGATCAGCTGATATATCTAACTAGCTGATTCATCTAGCCTACATTAGAGATGAACAGCTGATATATCTAACTAGCTGATTCATCTAGCCTACATTAGAGATGAACAGCTGATATATCTAACTAGCTGATTCATCTAGCCTACATTAGAGATGATCAGCTGATATATCTAACTAGCTGATTCATCTAGCCTACATTAGAGATGAACAGCTGATATATCTAACTAGCTGATTCATCTAGCCTACATTAGAGATGAACAGCTGATATATCTAACTAGCTGATTCATCTAGCCTACATTAGAGATGAACAGCTGATATATCTAACTAGCTGATTCATCTAGCCTACATTAGAGATGAACAGCTGATATATCTAACTAGCTGATTCATCTAGCCTACATTAGAGATGATCAGCTGATATATCTAACTAGCTGATTCATCTAGCCTACATTAGAGATGAACAGCTGATATATCTAACTAGCTGATTCATCTAGCCTACATTAGAGATGATCAGCTGATATATCTAACTAGCTGATTCATCTAGCCTACATTAGAGATGAACAGCTGATATATCTAACTAGCTGATTCATCTAGCCTACATTAGAGATGAACAGCTGATATATCTAACTAGCTGATTCATCTAGCCTACATTAGAGATGATCAGCTGATATATCTAACTAGCTGATTCATCTAGCCTACATTAGAGATGATCAGCTGATATATCTAACTAGCTGATTCATCTAGCCTACATTAGAGATGAACAGCTGATATATCTAACTAGCTGATTCATCTAGCCTACATTAGAGATGATCAGCTGATATATCTAACTAGCTGATTCATCTAGCCTACATTAGAGATGAACAGCTGATATATCTAACTAGCTGATTCATCTAGCCTACATTAGAGATGATCAGCTGATATATCTAACTAGCTGATTCATCTAGCCTACATTAGAGATGAACAGCTGATATATCTAACTAGCTGATTCATCTAGCCTACATTAGAGATGAACAGCTGATATATCTAACTAGCTGATTCATCTAGCCTACATTAGAGATGATCAGCTGATATATCTAACTAGCTGATTCATCTAGCCTACATTAGAGATGAACAGCTGATATATCTAACTAGCTGATTCATCTAGCCTACATTAGAGATGAACAGCTGATATATCTAACTAGCTGATTCATCTAGCCTACATTAGAGATGAACAGCTGATATATCTAACTAGCTGATTCATCTAGCCTACATTAGAGATGAACAGCTGATATATCTAACTAGCTGATTCATCTAGCCTACATTAGAGATGAACAGCTGATATATCTAACTAGCTGATTCATCTAGCCTACATTAGAGATGAACAGCTGATATATCTAACTAGCTGATTCATCTAGCCTACATTAGAGATGAACAGCTGATATATCTAACTAGCTGATTCATCTAGCCTACATTAGAGATGAACAGCTGATATATCTAACTAGCTGATTCATCTAGCCTACATTAGAGATGATCAGCTGATATATCTAACTAGCTGATTCATCTAGCCTACATTAGAGATGAACAGCTGATATATCTAACTAGCTGATTCATCTAGCCTACATTAGAGATGATCAGCTGATATATCTAACTAGCTGATTCATCTAGCCTACATTAGAGATGAACAGCTGATATATCTAACTAGCTGATTCATCTAGCCTACATTAGAGATGAACAGCTGATATATCTAACTAGCTGATTCATCTAGCCTACATTAGAGATGATCAGCTGATATATCTAACTAGCTGATTCATCTAGCCTACATTAGAGATGAACAGCTGATATATCTAACTAGCTGATTCATCTAGCCTACATTAGAGATGAACAGCTGATATATCTAACTAGCTGATTCATCTAGCCTACATTAGAGATGAACAGCTGATATATCTAACTAGCTGATTCATCTAGCCTACATTAGAGATGAACAGCTGATATATCTAACTAGCTGATTCATCTAGCCTACATTAGAGATGAACAGCTGATATATCTAACTAGCTGATTCATCTAGCCTACATTAGAGATGAACAGCTGATATATCTAACTAGCTGATTCATCTAGCCTACATTAGAGATGAACAGCTGATATATCTAACTAGCTGATTCATCTAGCCTACATTAGAGATGATCAGCTGATATATCTAACTAGCTGATTCATCTAGCCTACATTAGAGATGAACAGCTGATATATCTAACTAGCTGATTCATCTAGCCTACATTAGAGATGAACAGCTGATATATCTAACTAGCTGATTCATCTAGCCTACATTAGAGATGAACAGCTGATATATCTAACTAGCTGATTCATCTAGCCTACATTAGAGATGATCAGCTGATATATCTAACTAGCTGATTCATCTAGCCTACATTAGAGATGAACAGCTGATATATCTAACTAGCTGATTCATCTAGCCTACATTAGAGATGATCAGCTGATATATCTAACTAGCTGATTCATCTAGCCTACATTAGAGATGAACAGCTGATATATCTAACTAGCTGATTCATCTAGCCTACATTAGAGATGATCAGCTGATATATCTAACTAGCTGATTCATCTAGCCTACATTAGAGATGAACAGCTGATATATCTAACTAGCTGATTCATCTAGCCTACATTAGAGATGATCAGCTGATATATCTAACTAGCTGATTCATCTAGCCTACATTAGAGATGAACAGCTGATATATCTAACTAGCTGATTCATCTAGCCTACATTAGAGATGATCAGCTGATATATCTAACTAGCTGATTCATCTAGCCTACATTAGAGATGAACAGCTGATATATCTAACTAGCTGATTCATCTAGCCTACATTAGAGATGAACAGCTGATATATCTAACTAGCTGATTCATCTAGCCTACATTAGAGATGATCAGCTGATATATCTAACTAGCTGATTCATCTAGCCTACATTAGAGATGAACAGCTGATATATCTAACTAGCTGATTCATCTAGCCTACATTAGAGATGATCAGCTGATATATCTAACTAGCTGATTCATCTAGCCTACATTAGAGATGAACAGCTGATATATCTAACTAGCTGATTCATCTAGCCTACATTAGAGATGATCAGCTGATATATCTAACTAGCTGATTCATCTAGCCTACATTAGAGATGAACAGCTGATATATCTAACTAGCTGATTCATCTAGCCTACATTAGAGATGAACAGCTGATATATCTAACTAGCTGATTCATCTAGCCTACATTAGAGATGAACAGCTGATATATCTAACTAGCTGATTCATCTAGCCTACATTAGAGATGAACAGCTGATATATCTAACTAGCTGATTCATCTAGCCTACATTAGAGATGATCAGCTGATATATCTAACTAGCTGATTCATCTAGCCTACATTAGAGATGAACAGCTGATATATCTAACTAGCTGATTCATCTAGCCTACATTAGAGATGAACAGCTGATATATCTAACTAGCTGATTCATCTAGCCTACATTAGAGATGAACAGCTGATATATCTAACTAGCTGATTCATCTAGCCTACATTAGAGATGAACAGCTGATATATCTAACTAGCTGATTCATCTAGCCTACATTAGAGATGATCAGCTGATATATCTAACTAGCTGATTCATCTAGCCTACATTAGAGATGAACAGCTGATATATCTAACTAGCTGATTCATCTAGCCTACATTAGAGATGATCAGCTGATATATCTAACTAGCTGATTCATCTAGCCTACATTAGAGATGAACAGCTGATATATCTAACTAGCTGATTCATCTAGCCTACATTAGAGATGATCAGCTGATATATCTAACTAGCTGATTCATCTAGCCTACATTAGAGATGAACAGCTGATATATCTAACTAGCTGATTCATCTAGCCTACATTAGAGATGAACAGCTGATATATCTAACTAGCTGATTCATCTAGCCTACATTAGAGATGATCAGCTGATATATCTAACTAGCTAATTCATCTAGCCTACATTAGAGATGATCAGCTGATATATCTAACTAGCTGATTCATCTAGCCTACATTAGAGATGAACAGCTGATATATCTAACTAGCTGATTCATCTAGCCTACATTAGAGATGAACAGCTGATATATCTAACTAGCTGATTCATCTAGCCTACATTAGAGATGAACAGCTGATATATCTAACTAGCTGATTCATCTAGCCTACATTAGAGATGAACAGCTGATATATCTAACTAGCTGATTCATCTAGCCTACATTAGAGATGAACAGCTGATATATCTAACTAGCTGATTCATCTAGCCTACATTAGAGATGAACAGCTGATATATCTAACTAGCTGATTCATCTAGCCTACATTAGAGATGATCAGCTGATATATCTAACTAGCTGATTCATCTAGCCTACATTAGAGATGAACAGCTGATATATCTAACTAGCTGATTCATCTAGCCTACATTAGAGATGAACAGCTGATATATCTAACTAGCTGATTCATCTAGCCTACACTAGAGATGAACAGCTGATATATCTAACTAGCTGATTCATCTAGCCTACATTAGAGATGAACAGCTGATATATCTAACTAGCTGATTCATCTAGCCTACATTAGAGATGAACAGCTGATATATCTAACTAGCTAATTCATCTAGCCTACACTAGAGATGATCAGCTGATATATCTAACTAGCTGATTCATCTAGCCTACATTAGAGATGATCAGCTGATATATCTAACTAGCTGATTCATCTAGCCTACATTAGAGATGAACAGCTGATATATCTAACTAGCTGATTCATCTAGCCTACATTAGAGATGATCAGCTGATATATCTAACTAGCTGATTCATCTAGCCTACATTAGAGATGAACAGCTGATATATCTAACTAGCTGATTCATCTAGCCTACATTAGAGATGAACAGCTGATATAGCTAACTAGCTGATTCATCTAGCCTACACTAGAGATGAACAGCTGATATATCTAACTAGCTGATTCATCTAGCCTACATTAGAGATGATCAGCTGATATATCTAACTAGCTGATTCATCTAGCCTACATTAGAGATGATCAGCTGATATATCTAACTAGCTGATTCATCTAGCCTACATTAGAGATGAACAGCTGATATATCTAACTAGCTGATTCATCTAGCCTACATTAGAGATGAACAGCTGATATATCTAACTAGCTGATTCATCTAGCCTACATTAGAGATGAACAGCTGATATATCTAACTAGCTGATTCATCTAGCCTACATTAGAGATGATCAGCTGATATATCTAACTAGCTGATTCATCTAGCCTACATTAGAGATGAACAGCTGATATATCTAACTAGCTGATTCATCTAGCCTACATTAGAGATGAACAGCTGATATATCTAACTAGCTGATTCATCTAGCCTACATTAGAGATGATCAGCTGATATATCTAACTAGCTGATTCATCTAGCCTACATTAGAGATGAACAGCTGATATATCTAACTAGCTGATTCATCTAGCCTACATTAGAGATGATCAGCTGATATATCTAACTAGCTGATTCATCTAGCCTACATTAGAGATGAACAGCTGATATATCTAACTAGCTGATTCATCTAGCCTACATTAGAGATGAACAGCTGATATATCTAACTAGCTGATTCATCTAGCCTACATTAGAGATGATCAGCTGATATATCTAACTAGCTGATTCATCTAGCCTACATTAGAGATGAACAGCTGATATATCTAACTAGCTGATTCATCTAGCCTACATTAGAGATGAACAGCTGATATATCTAACTAGCTGATTCATCTAGCCTACATTAGAGATGAACAGCTGATATATCTAACTAGCTGATTCATCTAGCCTACATTAGAGATGATCAGCTGATATATCTAACTAGCTGATTCATCTAGCCTACACTCGAGATGAACAGCTGATATATCTAACTAGCTGATTCATCTAGCCTACATTAGAGATGAACAGCTGATATATCTAACTAGCTGATTCATCTAGCCTACATTAGAGATGAACAGCTGATATATCTAACTAGCTGATTCATCTAGCCTACATTAGAGATGATCAGCTGATATATCTAACTAGCTGATTCATCTAGCCTACATTAGAGATGAACAGCTGATATATCTAACTAGCTGATTCATCTAGCCTACATTAGAGATGATCAGCTGATATATCTAACTAGCTGATTCATCTAGCCTACATTAGAGATGAACAGCTGATATATCTAACTAGCTGATTCATCTAGCCTACATTAGAGATGAACAGCTGATATATCTAACTAGCTGATTCATCTAGCCTACATTAGAGATGAACAGCTGATATATCTAACTAGCTAATTCATCTAGCCTACACTAGAGATGATCAGCTGATATAGCTAACTAGCTGATTCATCTAGCCTACATTAGAGATGATCAGCTGATATATCTAACTAGCTGATTCATCTAGCCTACATTAGAGATGAACAGCTGATATATCTAACTAGCTGATTCATCTAGCCTACATTAGAGATGAACAGCTGATATATCTAACTAGCTGATTCATCTAGCCTACATTAGAGATGAACAGCTGATATATCTAGCCTACATTAGAGATGATCAGCTGATATATCTAACTAGCTGATTCATCTAGCCTACACTAGAGATGAACAGCTGATATATCTAACTAGCTGATTCATCTAGCCTACATTAGAGATGAACAGCTGATATATCTAACTAGCTGATTCATCTAGCCTACATTAGAGATGAACAGCTGATATATCTAACTAGCTGATTCATCTAGCCTACATTAGAGATGAACAGCTGATATATCTAACTAGCTGATTCATCTAGCCTACATTAGAGATGAACAGCTGATATATCTAACTAGCTAATTCATCTAGCCTACACTAGAGATGATCAGCTGATATATCTAACTAGCTGATTCATCTAGCCTACATTAGAGATGATCAGCTGATATATCTAACTAGCTGATTCATCTAGCCTACATTAGAGATGAACAGCTGATATATCTAACTAGCTGATTCATCTAGCCTACATTAGAGATGAACAGCTGATATATCTAACTAGCTGATTCATCTAGCCTACATTAGAGATGAACAGCTGATATATCTAACTAGCTGATTCATCTAGCCTACACTAGAGATGATCAGCTGATATAGCTAACTAGCTGATTCATCTAGCCTACATTAGAGATGAACAGCTGATATATCTAACTAGCTGATTCATCTAGCCTACATTAGAGATGAACAGCTGATATATCTAACTAGCTGATTCATCTAGCCTACATTAGAGATGAACAGCTGATATATCTAACTAGCTGATTCATCTAGCCTACATTAGAGATGAACAGCTGATATATCTAACTAGCTGATTCATCTAGCCTACATTAGAGATGAACAGCTGATATATCTAACTAGCTGATTCATCTAGCCTACACTAGAGATGATCAGCTGATATATCTAACTAGCTGATTCATCTAGCCTACATTAGAGATGAACAGCTGATATATCTAACTAGCTGATTCATCTAGCCTACATTAGAGATGAACAGCTGATATATCTAACTAGCTGATTCATCTAGCCTACATTAGAGATGAACAGCTGATATATCTAACTAGCTGATTCATCTAGCCTACATTAGAGATGAACAGCTGATATATCTAACTAGCTGATTCATCTAGCCTACATTAGAGATGAACAGCTGATATATCTAACTAGCTAATTCATCTAGCCTACACTAGAGATGATCAGCTGATATATCTAACTAGCTGATTCATCTAGCCTACATTAGAGATGATCAGCTGATATATCTAACTAGCTGATTCATCTAGCCTACACTAGAGATGAACAGCTGATATATCTAACTAGCTGATTCATCTAGCCTACATTAGAGATGAACAGCTGATATAACTAACTAGCTGATTCATCTAGCCTACATTAGAGATGAACAGCTGATATATCTAACTAGCTAATTCATCTAGCCTACACTAGAGATGATCAGCTGATATAGCTAACTAGCTGATTCATCTAGCCTACATTAGAGATGATCAGCTGATATATCTAACTAGCTGATCCATCTAGCCTACATTAGAGATGATCAGCTGATATATCTAACTACCTGATTCATCTAGCCTACATTAGAGATGAACAGCTGATATATCTAACTAGCTGATTCATCTAGCCTACATTAGAGATGAACAGCTGATATATCTAACTAGCTGATTCATCTAGCCTACATTAGAGATGAACAGCTGATATATCTAACTAGCTGATTCATCTAGCCTACACTAGAGATGATCAGCTGATATATCTAACTAGCTGATTCATCTAGCCTACATTAGAGATGAACAGCTGATATATCTAACTAGCTGATTCATCTAGCCTACATTAGAGATGAACAGCTGATATATCTAGCCTACATTAGAGATGAACAGCTGATATATCTAACTACCTGATTCATCTAGCCTACATTAGAGATGAACAGCTGATATATCTAACTAGCTGATTCATCTAGCCTACATTAGAGATGAACAGCTGATATATCTAACTAGCTGATTCATCTAGCCTACATTAGAGATGATCAGCTGATATATCTAACTAGCTGATTCATCTAGCCTACATTAGAGATGATCAGCTGATATATCTAACTAGCTGATCCATCTAGCCTACATTACAGATGAACAGCTGATATATCTAACTAGCTGATTCATCTAGCCTACATTAGAGATGAACAGCTGATATATCTAACTAGCTGATTCATCTAGCCTACATTAGAGATGAACAGCTGATATATCTAACTACCTGATTCATCTAGCCTACATTAGAGATGATCAGCTGATATATCTAACTAGCTGATTCATCTAGCCTACATTAGAGATGATCAGCTGATATATCTAACTAGCTGATTCATCTAGCCTACATTAGAGATGAACAGCTGATATATCTAACTAGCTGATTCATCTAGCCTACATTAGAGATGATCAGCTGATATATCTAACTAGCTGATTCATCTAGCCTACATTACAGATGAACAGCTGATATATCCTCTTGAGGATACCCTAGGATAGGGGGCGCCACAGCGCATTTTGAAAAAAAATCGTTCCCATTTTCAACGGCCTACTAATCAAACTCAGAAGATAGGGCATGCATATACTTATTATATATGGATAGAAAACACTCTAAAGTTTCTAAAACTGTTTGAATGGTGTCTGTGAGTATAACAGAACTCATTTGGCAGGCAAAACCCTGAGACATTTTCTGACAGGAAGTGGATACCTGATGTGTTGTATTGAGTTCTAACCTATCCCATTGAAAAACACAGGGGTTTAGGAATATTTTGGCACTTCCTATTGCTTCCACTAGATGTCGCCAGTCCTTTCACAGTGGTTTGAGCCTTATAGAGTCAAAACTCAGTGAATGACAGGAGTTTGAAATTGGTCACAGGGGATGGGCCATCACCATTATGACGCCGCGGCCATGTCTGCCCCACCTTTGGAAACGGTTTTAAAGGCAATGAAATCATCCCCCTCGAATCTTATTGGCTCTCTTGGTGTTAGTGGCCCTGAACATTTATTTTATACAACGTTTGGACATGTTTGAACGAACCTACATGCGCGAGGATTGCTTTCAGTATGAAGTGCAGAGCTGCGTTTGGAGAGAGCCATAGGACGCGCTACCAACATCAGGCTAATGGAACGTGAAGTATGGACTTTTTGACCGAAAATACATCTGTTGTGGACCTGGGATGCTTTCTGATGAAGACAACTAAAGGTAGGCGATTATTGACAATATTATTGAAGATGAGATGGTTCATACTGTTGCATCCAAGATGGCGCCGAGCACTGTATATTAGCTGATTTTCTGAGTATCGCATCTCCTTTTATCGCAAAGTGTGATTACCCAGTAAAGTTAATTTAAAATCTGGTATGACGGGTGTTCTCAAGAGATATTCATCTATAAATGTTAGATTGACAATATACATTTAAAAATCGTTATAGTATAGCAATTTATTGAAACGTAGCATTGTTTACCGGACGCTTTTGAGGGGAAATTAGGTAGTCAACGTCAGACAGAGATGTAAAATGCTGTTTTTATATATAAATATGACCTTTATTGAACAAAAGAATGCATGCATTGTATAACATGATGTCCTAGGGTGCCATCTGATGAAGTTTGTAAAAGGTTAGTGCTACATTTAGCTGTTTATTGATAATATGTGATGGAAGTGGTTGGTCGGAAAATGGCTATGAAGCTGCTTTTTACGATGGACTCATCTAATATAATCTAATGATTTGCTTTTCCTGTAAAACCTTTTTGAAATCGGACGACGTGGGTCGATTCAGGAGAGGTGTATCTATAAAAAAAAAAAAATATTTTAATTTTTGTAAAAATTATGATAATTTTTAATGCTAATTGGCGATATGATTTTTCGCTGGATTTTGATCCCGCTAACGGGATCAGATGCTCAAGAGGATATCTAACTAGCTGATTCATCGAGCCTACATTAGAGATGATCAGCTGATATATCTAACTACCTGATTCAGCTAGCCTACATTAGAGATGAACAGCTGATATATCTAACTAGCTGATTCATCTAGCCTATATTAGAGATGAACAGCTGATATATCTAACTACCTGATTCATCTAGCCTACATTAGAGATGATCAGCTGATATATCTAACTAGCTGATTCATCTAGTCTACATTAGAGATGAACAGCTGATATATCTAACTAGCTGATTCATCTAGCCTACATTATCGATGATCAGCTGATATATCTAACTAGCTGATTCATCTAGCCTACATTAGAGATGAACAGCTGATATATCTAACTAGCTGATTCATCGAGCCTACATTAGAGATGATCAGCTGATATATCTAACTACCTGATTCAGCTAGCCTACATTATCGATGATCAGCTGATATATCTAACTAGCTGATTCATCTAGCCTACACTAGAGATGAACAGCTGATATATTTAACTAGCTGATTCATCTAGCCTACATTAGAGACAAACAGCTGATATACCTAACTAGCTGATTCATCTAGCCTACATTAGAGACAAACAGCTGATATACCTAACTAGCTGATTCATCTAGCCTACACTAGAGACGAACAGCTGATATATCTAACTAGCTGATTCATCTAGACTACATTAGAGATGAACAGCTGATATAAATAACTAGCTGATTCATCTAGCCTACATTAGAGATGAACAGCTGATAAATCTAACTAGCTAATTCATCTAGCCTACACTAGAGATGATCAGCTGATATAGCTAACTAGCTGATTCATCTAGCCTACATTAGAGATGATCAGCTGATATAGCTAACTAGCTGATTCATCTGGACTACACTAGAGATGAACAGCTGATATATCTAACTAGCTGATTCATCTAGACTACATTAGAGATGAACAGCTGATATAACTAACTAGCTGATTCATCTAGCCTACATTAGAGATGAACAGCTGATATATCTAACTAGCTAATTCATCTAGCCTACACTAGAGATGATCAGCTGATATAGCTAACTAGCTGATTCATCTAGCCTACATTAGAGATGATCAGCTGATATATCTAACTAGCTGATCCATCTAGCCTACATTAGAGATGATCAGCTGATATATCTAACTACCTGATTCAGCTAGCCTACATTAGAGATGAACAGCTGATATATCTAACTAGCTGATTCATCTAGCCTACATTAGAGATGAACAGCTGATATATCTAACTAGCTGATTCATCTAGCCTACATTAGAGATGAACAGCTGATATATCTAACTAGCTGATTCATCTAGCCTACACTATCGATGATCAGCTGATATATCTAACTAGCTGATTCATCTAGTCTACATTAGAGATGATCAGCTGATATATTTAAGTAGCTGATTCATCTAGTCTACATTAGAGATGAACAGCTGATATATCTAACTATCTGATTCAGCTAGCCTACATTTGAGATGAACAGCTGATATATCTAACTAGCTGATTCATCTAGCCTACATTATCGATGATCAGCTGATATATCTAACTAGCTGATTCATCTAGCCTACATTACAGATGAACATCTGATATATCTAACTAGCTGATTCATCGAGCCTACATTAGAGATGATCAGCTGATATATCTAACTACCTGATTCAGCTAGCCTACATTAGAGATGAACAGCTGATATATCTAACTAGCTGATTCATCTAGCCTATATTAGAGATGAACAGCTGATATATCTAACTACCTGATTCATCTAGCCTACATTAGAGATGATCAGCTGATATATCTAACTAGCTGATTCATCTAGTCTACATTAGAGATGAACAGCTGATATATCTAACTAGCTGATTCATCTAGCCTACATTATCGATGATCAGCTGATATATCTAACTAGCTGATTCATCTAGCCTACATTACAGATGAACAGCTGATATATCTAACTAGCTGATTCATCGAGCCTACATTACAGATGATCAGCTGATATATCTAACTACCTGATTCAGCTAGCCTACATTAGAGATGAACAGCTGATATATCTAACTAGCTGATTCATCTAGCCTACATTAGAGATGAACAGCTGATATATCTAACTACCTGATTCATCTAGCCTACATTAGAGATGAACAGCTGATATATCTAACTAGCTGATTCATCTAGCCTACACTAGAGATGATCAGCTGATATGGCTAACTAGCTGATTCATCTAGCCTACATTAGAGATGAACAGCTGATATATCTAACTAGCTGATTCATCTAGCCTACATTAGAGATGAACAGCTGATATAACTAACTAGCTGATTCATCTAGCCTACATTAGAGATGAACAGCTGATATATCTAACTAGCTAATTCATCTAGCCTACACTAGAGATGATCAGCTGATATAGCTAACTAGCTGATTCATCTAGCCTACACTAGAGATGAACAGCTGATATATCTAACTTGCTGATTCATCTAGCCTACACTAGAGATGAACAGCTGATATATCTAACTACCTGATTCATCTAGCCTACATTAGAGATGAACAGCTGATATATCTAACTAGCTGATTCATCTAGCCTACATTAGAGATGAACAGCTGATATATCTAACTAGCTGATTCATCTAGCCTACATTAGAGATGAACAGCTGATATATCTAACTAGCTGATTCATCTAGCCTACATTAGAGATTAACAGCTGATATATCTAACTAGCTGATTCATCTAGCCTACATTAGAGATGAACAGCTGATATATCTAACTAGCTGATTCATCTAGCCTACATTAGAGATGAACAGCTGATATATCTAACTAGCTGATTCATCTAGCCTACATTAGAGATGAACAGCTGATATATCTAACTAGCTGATTCATCTAGCCTACATTAGAGATGAACAGCTGATATATCTAACTAGCTGATTCATCTAGCCTACATTAGAGATGAACAGCTGATATATCTAACTAGCTGATTCATCTAGCCTACACTAGAGATGAACAGCTGATATATCTAACTAGCTGATTCATCTAGCCTACATTAGAGATGATCAGCTGATATATCTAACTAGCTGATTCATCTAGCCTACATTAGAGATGAACAGCTGATATATCTAACTAGCTGATTCATCTAGCCTACATTAGAGATGATCAGCTGATATATCTAACTAGCTGATCCATCTAGCCTACATTAGAGATGAACAGCTGATATATCTAACTAGCTGATTCATCTAGCCTACATTAGAGATGAACAGCTGATATATCTAACTAGCTGATTCATCTAGCCTACACTAGAGATGAACAGCTGATATATCTAACTAGCTGATTCATCTAGCCTACATTAGAGATGAACAGCTGATATAACTAACTAGCTGATTCATCTAGCCTACATTAGAGATGAACAGCTGATATATCTAACTAGCTAATTCATCTAGCCTACACTAGAGATGATCAGCTGATATATCTAACTAGCTGATTCATCTAGCCTACATTAGAGATGAACAGCTGATATATCTAACTAGCTGATCCATCTAGCCTACATTAGAGATGAACAGCTGATATATCTAACTAGCTGATTCATCTAGCCTACATTAGAGATGAACAGCTGATATATCTAACTAGCTGATTCATCTAGCCTACATTAGAGATGAACAGCTGATATATCTAACTAGCTGATTCATCTAGCCTACATTAGAGATGAACAGCTGATATATCTAACTAGCTGATTCATCTAGCCTACATTAGAGATGAACAGCTGATATATCTAACTAGCTGATTCATCTAGCCTACATTAGAGATGAACAGCTGATATATCTAACTAGCTGATTCATCTAGCCTACACTAGAGATGAACAGCTGATATATCTAACTAGCTGATTCATCTAGCCTACATTAGAGATGATCAGCTGATATATCTAACTAGCTGATTCATCTAGCCTACATTAGAGATGAACAGCTGATATATCTAACTAGCTGATTCATCTAGCCTACATTAGAGATGATCAGCTGATATATCTAACTAGCTGATTCATCTAGCCTACATTAGAGATGAACAGCTGATATATCTAACTACCTGATTCATCTAGCCTACATTAGAGATGAAGAGCTGATATATCTAACTAGCTGATTCATCTAGCCTACACTAGAGACGAACAGCTGATATATCTAACTAGCTGATTCATCTAGCCTACATTAGAGATGAACAGCTGATATAACTAACTAGCTGATTCATCTAGCCTACATTAGAGATGAACAGCTGATATATCTAACTAGCTAATTCATCTAGCCTACACTAGAGATGATCAGCTGATATAGCTAACTAGCTGATTCATCTAGCCTACATTAGAGATGATCAGCTGATATATCTAACTAGCTGATTCATCTAGCCTACACTAGAGATGAACAGCTGATATATCTAACTAGCTGATTCATCTAGCCTACATTAGAGATGAACAGCTGATATAACTAACTAGCTGATTCATCTAGCCTACATTAGAGATGAACAGCTGATATATCTAACTAGCTGATTCATCTAGCCTACATTAGAGATGATCAGCTGATATATCTAACTAGCTGATTCATCTAGCCTACATTAGAGATGAACAGCTGATATATCTAACTAGCTGATTCATCTAGCCTACATTAGAGATGATCAGCTGATATATCTAACTAGCTGATTCATCTAGCCTACATTAGAGATGATCAGCTGATATATCTAACTAGCTGATTCATCTAGCCTACATTAGAGATGAACAGCTGATATATCTAACTAGCTGATTCATCGAGCCTACATTAGAGATGATCAGCTGATATATCTAACTACCTGATTCAGCTAGCCTACATTAGAGATGAACAGCTGATATATCTAACTAGCTGATTCATCTAGCCTACATTAGAGATGAACAGCTGATATATCTAACTAGCTGATTCATCTAGCCTACATTAGAGATGATCAGCTGATATATCTAACTAGCTGATTCATCTAGCCTACATTAGAGATGAACAGCTGATATATCTAACTAGCTGATTCATCTAGCCTACATTAGAGATGATCAGCTGATATATCTAACTAGCTGATTCATCTAGCCTACATTAGAGATGAACAGCTGATATATCTAACTAGCTGATTCATCTAGCCTACATTAGAGATGATCAGCTGATATATCTAACTAGCTGATTCATCTAGCCTACATTAGAGATGAACAGCTGATATATCTAACTAGCTGATTCATCTAGCCTACATTAGAGATGAACAGCTGATATATCTAACTACCTGATTCATCTAGCCTACATTAGAGATGATCAGCTGATATATCTAACTAGCTGATTCATCTAGCCTACACTAGAGATGATCAGCTGATATAGCTAACTAGCTGATTCATCTAGCCTACATTAGAGATGAACAGCTGATATATCTAACTAGCTGATCCATCTAGCCTACATTAGAGATGAACAGCTGATATAGCTAACTAGCTGATTCATCTAGCCTACATTAGAGATGAACAGCTGATATATCTAACTAGCTGATTCATCTAGCCTACATTAGAGATGAACAGCTGATATATCTAACTAGCTGATTCATCTAGCCTACATTAGAGATGAACAGCTGATATATCTAACTAGCTGATTCATCTAGCCTACATTAGAGATGAACAGCTGATATATCTAACTAGCTGATTCATCTAGCCTACATTAGAGATGAACAGCTGATATATCTAACTAGCTGATTCATCTAGCCTACATTAGAGATGAACAGCTGATATATCTAACTAGCTGATTCATCTAGCCTACATTAGAGATGAACAGCTGATATATCTAACTAGCTGATTCATCTAGCCTACATTAGAGATGAACAGCTGATATATCTAACTAGCTGATTCATCTAGCCTACATTAGAGATGATCAGCTGATATATCTAACTAGCTGATTCATCTAGCCTACATTAGAGATGAACAGCTGATATATCTAACTAGCGATTCATCGAGCCTACATTAGAGATGATCAGCTGATATATCTAAC
>NW_025549665.1:0-23202 GCF_905237065.1 Salmo salar | reverse complement strand
TGTCAGTAGTTTTAACACGGTATCATGGGGAGGGATATAGACATGTTATTATTCGAAAAGACTGTATACTGTGATCCACCTGGCCGTGCTGCTGCTCCAGTTTCAACTGTTCTGCCTGCAGCTATGGAATCCTGACCTGTTCACTGGACGTGCTACCTGTCCCAGACCTGCTGTTGTCAACTCTCTAGAGACAGCAGGAGCGGTAGAGATACTCTGAATGATCGGCTATGAAAAGCCAACTGACATTTACTCCTGAGGTGCTGACCATCTATGAACATTTGAACATCTTGGCCATGTTCTGTTATAATATCCACCTGGCACAGCAAGAAGAGGACTGGCCACCCCTCATAGCCTGGTTCCTCTCTGGGTTTCTTCCTAGGTTCTGGCCTTTCTAGGGAGTTTTTCCTAGCCACCGTGCTTCTACACCTGCATTGCTTGCTGTTTTATTTATTTATTTATTTTTATTTCACCTTTATTTAACCAGGTAGGCAAGTTGAGAACAAGTTCTCATTTACAATTGCGACCTGGCCAAGATAAAGCAAAGCAGTTCGACAACATACAAAAACACAGAGTTACACATGGAGTAAAACAACATACAATCAATGATGCAGTAGAAGAAAAAAAAGGAAAAAAAAGAAGACTATATACAATGTGAGCAAATGATGTGAGATAAGGGAGGTAAAGGCAAAAAAATGCCATGGTGGCAAAGTAAATAAAGTATAGCAAGAAAAACACTGGAATGGTAGATTTGTAGTTTGAAGAAAGTTCAAAGATAAAATATAAATAATATGGTGCAAAGGAGCAAAATAAATAAAATAAATAAATACAGTAGGGGAAGAGGTAGTAGTTTGGGCTAAATTATAGATGGGCTATGTACAGGTGCAGTGATCTGTGAGCTGCTCTGACAGCTGGTGCTTAAAGCTAGTGAGGGAGATAAGTGTTTCCAGTTTCAGAGATTTTTGTAGTTCGTTCCAGTCATTGGCAGCAGAGAACTGGAAGGAGAGACGACCAAAGGAGGAGTTGGCTTTAGGGGTGACCAGAGAGATATACCTGCTGGAGCGCGTGCTACAGGTGGGTGCTGCTATGGTGACCAGTGAGCGGAGATAAGGGGGGACTTTACCTAGCAGGGTCTTGTAGATGACCTGGAGCCAATGTGTTTGGCGACGATTATGAAGCGAAGGCCAGCCAACGAGAGCGTACAGGTCGCAGTGGTGGGTAGTATATGGGGCTTTGGTGACAAAACGGATGGCACTGTGATAGACTGCATCCAGCTTGTTGAGTAGGGTATTGGAAGCTATTTTGTAAATGACATCGCCGAAGTCGAGGATTGGTAGGATGGTCAGTTTTACGAGGGTATGTTTGGCAGCATGAGTGAAGGATGCTTTGTTGCGAAATAGGAAGCCAATTCGAGATTTCACTTTGGATTGGAGATGATTGATGTGAGTCTGGAAGGAGAGTTTACAGTCTAACCAGACACCTAGGTATTTGTAGTTGTCCACAAATTCTAAGTTAGAACCGTCCAGAGAAGTGATGCTGGACAGGCGGGCAGGTGCAGGCAGCGATCGGTTGAAGAGCATGCATTTAGTTTTACTTGTGTTTAGGAGCAGTTGGAGACCACGGAAGGAGAGTTGAATGGCATTGAAGCTCGTCTGGAGGGTTGTTAACACAGTGTCCAAAGAAGGGCCAGAAGTGTACAGAATGGTGTCGGCTGCGTAGAGGTGGATCAGAGATTCACCAGCAGGAAGAGCGACATCATTTCTTATATAGAGAAAAGAGTTGGCCCAAGAATTGAACCCTGTGGTACCCCCATAGAGACTGCCAGAGGTCCAGACAGTAGGCCCTCCGATTTGACACACTGAACTCTGTCAGAGAAGTAGTTGGTGAACCAGGCGACACAATCGTTTGAGAAACCAAGGCTACTGAGTCTGCCGATGAGGATGTGGTGATTAACAGAGTCAAAAGCTTTGGCCAGGTCAATGAATACGGCAGCACAGTATTGTTTCTTATCGATGGCGGTTACGATGTCGTTTAGGACCTTGAGCGTGGCTGAGGTGCACCCATGACCAGCTCTGAAACCAGATTGCATAGCGGAGAGGGTGCGGTGGGATTCGAAATGGTCGGTAATCTGTTTGTTGACTTGGCTTTCGAAGACCTTAGAAAGGCAGGGTAGGATGGATATAGGTCTGTAGCAATTAGAGTCAAGAGTGTCACCTCCTTTGAAGAGGGGGATGACAGCAGCTGCTTTCCAATCTATGGGAATCTCAGACGACACGAAAGAGAGGTTGAACAGGCTAGTAATAGGGGTTGCAATAATTTCGGCAGATAATATTTAGAAAGAAAGGGTCCAGATTGTCAAGCCCAGCTGATTTGTAGGGGTCCAGATTTTGCAGCTCTTTCAGAACATCAGCTGAATGGATTTGGGAGAAGGAGAAATGGGGGAGGCTTGGGCGAGTAGCTGTGGGGGTGCAGTGCTGTTGAATGCAGTAGGGGTAGTTAGGTGGAAAGCATGGCCAGCCGTAGAAAAATGCTTATTGAAATTCTCAATTATAGTGGGCTTATCGGTGGTGACAGAGTTTCCTATCCTCAGTGCAGTGGGCAGTTGGGAGGAGGTGTTCTTATTCTCCATGGACTTTACAATGTCCCAGAACTTTTTAGAGTTGGAGTTGCACGAAGCGAATTTCTGTTTGAAAAAGTTTCTAACTTCCCTAAAAAGTTGCATATCGCGGGGGCAGTTCGAAGCTAATGCACAACGCCACAGGATATTTTTGTGTTGGTTAAGGGCAGTCAGGTCTGGGGAGAACCAAGGGCTATATCTGTTCCTGGTTCTAAATTTCTTGAAAGGGGCATGCTTATTTAAGATGGAGAGGAAGGCATTTTTTAAAAATAACCAGGCATCCTCTACTGACGGGATGAGGTCAATATCCTTCCAGGATACCAGGGCCAGGTCGATTAGAAAGGCTTGCTCGTTGAAATGTTTCAGGGAGCGTTTGACAGTGATGAGTGGAGGTCGTTTGACCGCTGACCCATTACGGGTGCAGGCAATGAGGCAGTGATCGCTGAGATCTTGGTTGAAAACAGCAGAGGTGTATTTAGAGGGCACGTTGGTTAGGATGATATCTATGAGGGTGCCAGTGTTTGCGGCTTTGGGGTTGTACCTGGTGGGTTCATTAATAATTTGTGTGAGATTGAGGGCATCAAGCTTGGATTGTAGGATGGCTGGGGTGTTAAGCATGTCCCAGTTTAGGTCACCTAGTAGCACGAGCTCTGAAGATAGATGGGGGCAATCAGTTCACATATGGTGTCCAGAGCACAACTAGGGGCCGAGGGGGTCTATAGCAGGCGGCAACGGTGAGAGACTTGTTTTTGGAGAGGTGGATTTTTAAAAGTAGAAGTTCAAATTGTTTGGGTACAGACCTGGATAGCAGGACAGAACTCTGCAGGCTATCTCTGCAGTAGATTGCAACACCGCCCCCTTTGGTCGTTCTGTCTTGTCTGAAAACGTTGTAGTTAGGGATGAAGATTTCAGAGTTTTTGGTGGACTTCCTAAGCCAAGATTCAGACACAGCTAGGACATCCGGGTTGGCGGAGTGTGCTAAAGCAGTGAATAAAACAAACTTAGGGAGGAGGCTTCTAATGTTAACCTGTTGGGGCTAGGGGGCAGCATTTGCACGTCTGGATAAAAAAATGTACCCGATTTAATCTGGTTACTAATCCTACCCAGTAACTAGAATATGCATATACTTATTATATATGGATAGAAAACACTCTAAAGTTTCTAAAACTGTTTGAATGGTGTCTGTGAGTATAACAGAACTCATTTGGCAGGCAAAACCCTGAGACATTTTCTGACAGGAAGTGGATACCTGATGTGATGTATTGACTTTAAACCTATCCCATTGAAAAACACAGGGGCTTAGGAATATTTTGGCACTTCCTATTGCTTCCACTAGATGTCACCAGCCTTTACAAAGTGTCTTCTGGAGGGAGATCTGACCGAACAAGAGCCATGGAACGATGATGTCCCATTAGACACCTGGCGCGAGTTCATGTTGGGTACCCTCGTTCCAATACGTTATAAAAGAGTATGCATTCATCCACCTTGAATATTATTCATGTTCTGGTTAAAAAAGGCCCTAATGATTTATGCTATACAACGTTTGACATGTTTGAACGAACGGAAATATATTTTTTCCCCTCGTTCATGACGAGAAGTCCGGCTGGCTTACATCATGTGCTAACGAGACGGAGATTTTTGGACATAAATGATGAGCTTTTTTGAACAAAACTACATTCGTTATGGACCTGTGATACCTGGAAGTGACATCTGATGAAGAGAATCAAAGGTAATGGATTATTTACATAGTATTTTCGATTTTAGATCTCCCCAACATGACGTCTAGTCTGTATCGCAACGCCGTATTTTTCTGGGCGCAGTGCTCAGATTATTGCAAAGTGTGATTTCCCAGTAAGGTTATTTTTAAATCTGGCAAGTTGATTGCGTTCAAGAGATGTAAATCTATAATTCTTTAAATGACAATATAATATTTTACCAATGTTTTCTAATTTTAATTATTTAATTTGTGAAGCTGACTTGACTGCCGGTTATTGGGGGGAAACGATTTCCTCAACATCAATGCCATAGTAAAACGCTGTTTTTGGATATAAATATGAACTTGATAGAACTAAAAATGCATGCATTGTCTAACATAATGTCCTAGGAGTGTCATCTGATGGAGATTGTAAAAGGTTAGTGCATCATTTTAGCTGGTTTTATGGTTTTGGTGACCCTGTCTTTGACTTGACAAAACATTACACACAACTCTTGTAAATGTACTGTCCTAACATACTCTAAATTTATGCTTTCGCCGTAAAACCTTTTTGAAATCGTAAAACGTGGTTAGATTAAGGAGATGTTTATCTTTCAAATGGTGTAAAATAGTTGTATTTTTGAAAAATTTGAATTTTGACATTTATTTGGATTCAAATTTGCCGCTCTTGAAATGCACCTGCTGTTGATGGAGTGCACCACGGGTGGCAAGCTAGCGTCCCACCTAGCCCCAAGAGGTTAACATGCATGAAACCAAGGTTATTACGGTTACAGAAGTCATCAAAAGAGAGCGCCTGGGGAGTAGGAGTGGAGCCAGGCACTGCAGGGCCTGGATTCACCTCTACATCCCCAGAGGAGCAGAGAAGAATAAGTATGAGGGTACGGCTAAAAGCTATAAGAATTGGTCGTCTGTGACGTCCAGAATAGAGAGAAAAAGGAGCAGGTTTCTGGGGGCGATAAAATAGCTTCAAGGTATAATGTACACAGACAAAGGTATGGTGGGATGTGAGTACAGAGGAGGTAAACCTAGGCATTTAGTGATTGTGAGAGAGATATTGTCTCTAGAAACATCATTGAAACCAGAAGATGTCATAGCATGTGTGGGTGGAGGAACTGAGAGGTTGGATAAGGTATAATGAGCAGGGCTAGAGGCTCCACAGTGAAATAAGCCAATAAACACTAACCAGAACAGCAATGGAGAAGGCATATTGACATTAAGGAGAGGCATGCTTAGCCGAGTGATCAAAGGGTCCAGTGAGATTCAGACAGCTAGCCGGGCCATAGGTAGCAAGCTGGTGGAAGATGGGAGGGAGGTCTGTTTTCAGCCAGCTCGTGCGTTTCCGTCTGTGGGTTAGTGGGGTTCCGTGTGGAAGGGGGGACCTGTCCAAGTTGGCAAAATAGTTAGTTATAGTGGCAAAAGAAAAGTGTCCGATAGGCCTATTCAGATCGCAGCCGAAAAGACAGCTAACGATTAGCGGGCCGCAGATGGGCGATCAGGTTACGTCGCGACGGAGGGGCCAGTTGGATAAGTCCCTCGGGCAGATAACGTCGGTGGTCCAGTTATGAAGACCCGATGGGGCTCCGGATCGGCAGTAAAACGGGTCAGGATAGGTGAGTTGTAGCCCAGGAGACACTTCAGCTGGCTAGCTCAGGAATAGCCCAGGAGTGGCTGACGGAACTCTTCAGCTGGCTAGCTGGCTAGCTCCGTAATAATGTGTGTTAATTCCGTGACCGACGTTGCCAATAGTCACTCAGGTAGCAGCTAGTTAGCTGCAAGATCCAGGTGTAAATGTCCAGAGCCTGCGGTAGAAATCGGGGAAAGGAGAGAGAATAGGTCCGGTATGCTCTGGTCTGAGTCGCGCTGTACAAAAAAACTGGCGATAGCTTTTCGAGCTAATGGATAGCTGAGGACAGCTAACCGTGGCTAGCTGAACTTCAACGTTAGCCAGTGAAAATGGCTAACCTCTTGCTAGCTTCTGTTGTGGAATTCAGATGAGGTAAATAATACTTTCTTTTTTTAAATTGGTGAGGCGGGTTGCAGGAGAGTGCTTTGAGGTTGAGTTTTTAGAATTAAAAAATAATATATATATATGAAAAGATAAGTGAAGAAAAAAAATATGTAAATATATATATACACGGGACAGGACAAGAGGAGGGTAGAGGACGTCTGAACTGCTACGCCATCTTGGAAGAAGATGTTTGGGGTTTTAGGCTGGGTTTCGGTACAGCACTTTGTGACATCAGCTGATGTAAGAAGGGCTTTATAAATAAATTTGATTGATTGAAAAAAATTGATTGATCAGGGGAATGGTTTCCTGTTTGAGATTGGTAGCAGCTGCTTTGGTATGTTCTGATATTGTGGCAAACCGATTTAATCTGGTTACTACTCCTGCCCAGTAACTAGAATATGCATATAATTATTGGCTTTGGATAGAAAACACCCTAAAGTTTCTAAAACTGTTTGACTGGTGTCTGTGAGTATAACAGAACTCATATGGCAGGCCAAAACCTGAGAAGATTCCATGCAGGAAGTGGCCTGTCTGACAAGTTGTGTTTCATCTTGGCTCTTTTTATTGAAGACTGAGGATCTTTGCTATAACGTGACACTTCCTACGGCTCCCATAGGCTCTCAGAGCCCGGGAAAAAGCTGAACGATATCGAAGCAGCCACTGGCTGAAACATTTTATCGCGTTTGGCAAGTGGCCGATCAGAGTACTATGGGCTTAGGCGCGTGCCCGAGTCGACCCCATGCTTTATTTTCTTTCGTCTGTTAACCTAAACGCAGATTCCCGGTCGGAATATTATCGCTTTTTTATGACAAAAATGGCATAAAAATTGATTTTAAACAGCGGTTGACATGCTTCGAAGTACGGTAATGGAATATTTAGAATTTCTTTTGTCACGAATTGCGCCATGCTCGTCACCCTTATTTACCCTTTCAGATAGTGTCTTGAACGCACGAACAAAACGCCGCTATTTGGATATAACTATGGATTATTTTGAACCAAACCAACATTTGTTATTGAAGTAGAAGTCCTGGGAGTGCATTCTGACGAAGACAGCAAAGGTAATAACATTTTTCTTATAGTAAATCTGACTTCGGTGAGTGCTAAACTTGCTGGGTGTCTAAATAGCTAGCCCTGTGATGCCGGGCTATCTACTGAGAATATTGCAAAATGTGCTTTCACCGAAAAGCTATTTTAAAATCGGACATATCGAGTGCATAGAGGAGTTCTGTATCTATAATTCTTAACCTGTTAGGGCTAGGGGGCAGTATTGACACGGCTGGATAAAAAACGTACCCGATTTAATCTGGTTAGAATATGCATATAATTATTGGCTTTGGATAGAAAACACTCCAAAGTTTCTAAAACTGTTTGAATGGTGTCTGTGAGTATAACAGAACTCAAATGACAGGTCAAAACCTGAGAGATTCCTTTACAGGAAGTGGCCTGTCTGACCATTTCTGGAACTCTTTGCCATCTCTATCTTTTACAAAGGATCTCTGCTCTAACGTGACACTTCCTACGTCTTCCATGGGTGCTCAGAGCCCGGGAAAAAACAGAATGTCGTCATCCCAGCCCCAGGCTGAAACACATTATCGCCTTTCTCAAGTGGCCGATCAAGGGACTGTGGGCTTAGGCGCATGACCTGGCCGCCCCCGTCTTTGTGATTTTTTCCTCTGTTTGCCAAAAAGGAGATTCCTGGTCGGAATATTATCGCTTTTCTACGAGAAAAATGGCATAAAAATTGATTTTAAACAGCGGTTGACATGCTTTGAAGTACGGTAAAGGAATATTTAGAATTTTTTTGTCACGAAATGCGCCATGAGCACGACCGTTATTTACCATTTCGGATAGTTTCTTGAACGCATGAACAAAACGCAGCTATTCGGATATAACGATGGATTATTTGGGACCAAACCAACATTTGTTATTGAAGTAGAAGTCCTGGGAGTGCATTCTGACGAAGAACAGGAAAGGTAAGACCATTTTTCTTATAGTAAATCTGATTATGGTGAATGCTAAACTTGCTGGGTGTCTAAATAGCTAGCCCTGTGATGCCGGGCTATGTACTTAGAATATTGCAAAATGTGCTTAATCCGAAAAGCTATTTTAAAATCGGACATATCGAGTGCATAGAGGAGTTCTGTATCTATAATTCTTAAAATAATTGTTATGCTTTTTGTGAACGTTTATCGTGAGTAATTTAGTAAATTGTTAGCGAATTCCCGGAAGTTTGCGGGGGGTATGCTAGTTCTGAACGTCACATGCTAATGTAAAAAGCTGGTTTTTGATATAAATATGAACTTGATTGAACAAAACATGCATGTATTGTATAACATAATGTCCTAGAGTTGTCATCTGATGAAGATCATCAAAGGTTAGTGCTGCATTTAGCTGTCTTCTGGGTTTTTGTGACATTATATGCTAGCTTGAAAAATGGGTGTCTGATTATTTCTGGCTTGGTACTCTGCTGACATAATCTAATGTTTTGCTTTCGTTGTAAAGCCTTTTTGAAATCGGACAGTGTGGTTAGATTAACGAGAGTCTTGTCTTTAAATAGCTGTAAAATAGTCATATGTTTGAGAAATTGAAGTAATAGCATTTCAAAGGTTTTGAAAATCGCGCCACAGGATTCAACTGGCTGTTACGTAGGTGGGACGAATTCGTCCCGCCTAGCCCAGAGAGGTTAAAATAATTGTTATGCTTTTTGTGAACGTTTATCGTGAGTAATTTAGTAAATTCACCGGCAGTGTTCGGTGGGAATGCTAGTCACATGCTAGTCACATGCTAATGTAAAAAGCTGTTTTTTGATATAAATATGAACTTGATTGAACAAAACATGCATGTATTGTATAACATAATGTCCTAGGGTTGTCATCTGATGAAGATCATCAAAGGTTAGTGCTACATTTAGCTGTGGTTTGGGTTTATGTGACATTATATGTTAGCTTGAAAAATGGGTGTCTGATTATTTCTGGCAGGGTACTCTGCTGACATAATCTAATGTTTTGCTTTCGTTGTAAAGCCTTTTTGAAATCGGACAGTGTGGTTAGATTAACGAGAGTCTTGTCTTTAAAATGGTGTAAAATAGTCATATGTTTGAAAAATTGAAGTTTTTGCATTTTTGAGGAATTTGAATAACGCGCCACGGGATTACACTGGCTGTTGAGTAGGTGGGACGCAAGCGTCTCACCTAGCCCATAGAGGTTAACATTTACACTGACAGTAGACATGTGTTTGGTGCAGTGCATGATTTTGGAACATTGTGGAAGAGTTTTTGACCTCGTCTGGAAAACAGATTGCACACGGTAATCTTGTTTCGTTTCTGTTACAGGCTGTGTCAGAGACATAATTCCTCTGAAGATAGCATTCCCCAGAGAAATGTTAAGGCTGACTGTGCAGCTAAATTAGCTGCTTCATCTTCTGTTTCCCCCCTCCTACAGATGGCAACAGTTCCTGCTTACACTAACCCTTTGACTGATAATGACATCATTACTCTGCATGCAATGGCTGATGCATGAGAGAAGGATAACCCCAGGTGTATGATTGGAGCAGACCAGCCGTGCCCCGTTGTACTTTCCAATTCATTGACAAATTGTCACATGGTCAAGACCATGTAAAGGTGTCTTTGCCGAACCTGGCAGGTGAAGCTGAGCACTATTTGAACCCAGATGATTTCTCCTTTGGAGATGGCACTCTCCTTTGGAGAACCGTATCAAGTTCTTCTGACCACTCCTGCTGCGGAAACCTGACAGAGGGTGAGATGAGTCCTGAGCCAAAGGAACCAATGCAGACCCGGAGTAGAGGCCCAGAAGTAGATGGTCATCAGATGGTCATCAGAGAAGGAGAGCCCTGCTGGGCCCTCATAAACATTTGACTAATTGATGGAATGGCCACTACTAAGTTTTCTGATGAGTATGACTGTCTAAAGGGTCTGGGAAATAAAGCCTTAAACAAACATTGGCACATTTTCTATGCTTTTAAAACAGCTTCCAACGCAAAATATAATCTGCATGTTAAATCAGAGGCTTCATCAATAATTAAATTAAATTAACCAGCCGCAATTGGGACGCCCCTCAGGGGAAACAACATATTTAAAACAGTGTCATGACGTTGCCCTGTTGGTGAGGTATATGACCCCTATAAATACCTTTCCCCCTTTCCTCTCTCTACTCTACAGATTTGACTCTGGGAATAGCCCTTTAGTAACATCAAAAGGGTGGGGAACAGAACCATATTTCGGAAATACAACCAGTTGAAAATATCCATTGGTACTTAACCTGTCTGGGCTAGGGGGCAGTATTTTCACGGCCGGATGAAAAACTTACCCAATTTAAACAGGTTACTACTCTGGCCCAGAAACTAGAATATGCATATTATTAGTAGATTTGGATAGAAAACACTCTGAAGTTTCTAAAACTGTTTAAATGGTGTCTGTGAGTATAACACAACTCATATGGCAGGCAAAAACCTGAGAAAAAGTCAATCAGGAAGTGGAGGATCTGAGAATTGTTGTTCTTCTTCTAGTCCCTTTCGAAACTACAGTATCCGTGGGGTTACGTTGCACTTCCTAAGGCTTCCATTGGCTGTCTAAAGCTTTCAGAAAGTGGTTTGAGCATTCTCCTGTCACTGGGCAGATAATAGGAGCTCAGTTTCTGAGTGGACTGCCTGGCAACAAAGGGATTGGATATGCGCAGTCACGCAAGCACGCTGTTCCTTCTCCTTGAATGAATACGCTATTGTCCGGTTTGAATATTATCGCAATTTTACATTAAAAATACCATAAAGATTGATTTTAAACAGCGTTTGACATGCTTCTAAGTACGGTAATGGAACATTTTGACTTTTCGTCTCTGGTACCGCGCTCGTGCGTTATGCCTTTGGATAGTGCTCTGAATGCATGAACAAACCGGAGGTATTTGGACATAAATATGGATTATTTGGAAGAAAAACAACATTTATTGTGGAAGTAGCAGTCCTGGGAGTGCATTCTGACGAAGATCAGCAAAGGTAAGAGAATATTTCTAATACTAATTCTGAGTTTAGGTTGCGCCGAACTTGGCGGGTGTCTGTATAGCTTGCCGTGATTGCTGAGCTATGTACATTTACATTACATTTTAGTCATTTAGCAGACTCTCTTATCCAGAGCGACTTACAGTAGTGAATACATTTCATACATTTTTTTTCTGTACTGGTCCCCCGTGGGAATCAAACCGATAACTCTGGCGTTGCAAACACCATGCTCTACCAACTGAGCCACACGGGACCACTCAGAATATTGAAAAATGTGCTTTCTCCGTAAAGCTATTTTAAAATCTGACACAGCAGTTGCTTCCAGTAGTAGTCCATCTATAATTCTTTAAATAATTGTTATGTATTTTGTCAACGTTTATGATGAGTATTTTTGTAAATTGATGTGCACATTCACCGGCCGTTTTGGTGGGAATACATTTTCTGAACATCAAGCGCTAATGTAAAATGCTGTTTTTGGATATAAATATGAACTTTATCGAACAAAACATACATGTATTGTGTAACATAATGTCCTTGGAGTGTCATCTGATGAAGATCGTCAAAGGTTAGTGCTTCATTTAGCTGTGTTTTGGGTTTTATTGACACATGTCCTTGCTTGGTAAATGGCTGTGTGATTATTTTGGTCGATGTACTCTCCTAACATAATCTAATGTTTTGCTTTCGCTGTAAAGCCTTTTTGAAATTGGACAATGTGGTTACATCAAGGAGAAGTGTATCTTTAAAATGGTGTAAAATAGTTGTATGTTTGAGAAAGTTGAATTATGACATTTTGTTGTTTTGAATTTGCCGCCCTGATATTTCACTGGCTGTGTCCCGCAGGTGGGATGCTAGCGTCCCACGTAGCCCATAGAAGTTAAAGAATAGTATGTCAGATCAGTTGTCGTCTGAGACATTATTACTGATGATAGGATGACATAAACTGTATCTTGGAAAGTCGACACATTCTAGTTATCAGATTCACATGTAATTGTTGTGCAATTTAAATGTTTAAATATGAAACTATTTGTGAAAAGATGAAATGTAATTTTAGCTTCTAAATGAGAGAATTGTTTTCATAAAGTAAACTCTGCTCACTCAGTGGCCCTGCCCAAGTGAACAGACATTGGTTGTGAACTATGAAACACGCCCTTCTCTCCACCACTACAAAAGCCCATTGACGAAAAATGAACCTTGTGTTCCCGATGACATGAGGACTGCTGTCCATATGTTTAAAAAGGCCAATATCGAACTACAGAACTAAGCCAACATCAGCGTGAGCTCTGGTTGAAAATGGTTGAACGACTACAACCTAACGAAATTAACATTGTCTTCCATGTGAGGTGAGGACTGATGTCCATACGTTTAAAAGGGCAAATTTCAATGTGGAGGTGACAATCGACGCGCTGGAAGGATGAATTTCGACTATACCAGCCAGAATATAGCATGAGCTTATAGTATGGCAACTTGGTATGAACTTTGAACTCTTATTCACTAAAGAAGTGATTCATCCTAGACGTCGAGTTAGCAGCAGCAGCTGTAAACATGAGCTAGGAAAGAACGGACAATCTCTTCAGAAAGACAGGGAACTACAACGTATCCGTTCTACCACACGACGACGGTACTACAACCTATCCGTTATACAACAAGACATATTGTCATATTCTTCATCGTCTGAAGAGGAGAAATCATCGGACCAATACAAACTGTATTGACTAGTTTGGAGAGTGAGTAGTCGTGCTGTACTTCGCTCCGTGGGTAATATTACATTTCATTACATTACATTACAACGGAACGATTTGATTAGTGTAATTTTAGCTAGCTAGCTACATAGTTGTCTTTGCTGTCTTTGTATCAAGGATAAAGGTGTAGCTTTGAGAAACTAACAAGGTTAGCTAGCCAGCTGTGTTCGTCTGTCATGTTTTCCAAACGGCATCAACACCACAACACCACAGCCACTGCTAGCTAGCCAACTTTACCAACTAGCAGTACTGTAGAAACTAAATACATTACAACGGAACGATTTGATTGGTGTAATGTTAGCTAGCTACATAGTTGTCTTTGTATCAAAGATAAAGGTAAACGCAGCCATTGCTAGCTAGCCAACTCTACCAGCTAGCAGTTCTGTATCATTTTTAGTCAATAAGATTTTTGCAACGTAAGCTTAACTTTCTGAACTTTCGAGATGTGTAATCCACTTGTGTAGCTAGCAGGACTGACTTTGTGTTAGCTAGCCAACGTTTAATTACTTCTGTGTTATGAAAGGAACTAGACACGGACACGAATGATCCATTGGTAGTTTGTTGTAACCAAGTATTGGTGCTAACCGTGTGTTATTGGATGCTAGCATGCTAGTTAGCTACGGCATCATAGGATACGGTGCACTGGGTGGGTTTCACGGAAGAATACTGTACCAAGTTATCTAGCTGAATAAACTAAGTTTGAGCCTATTCCTGGAAACATTGAACCACTGTAGTTTACATCAATTATAATTTCCAAAGTGGAAGTTGGAAAAGTTATATTTGAGTGTTTCAGTGAACGGTTAGTGAGGGAGGCCCTGCACTCTCGCTTCCCCAGTTGTTTAGTTCATTTTCATTCCAATCTCCTTTGCATTAGCGTAGCCTCTCCTGTTGCCTGTCAACTATGTGTCTGTCTATCCCTGTTCTCTCATCTCTGCACAGGCCATACAAACGCTTCACAGCGCGTGAACGCTGCCACTCTAACCTGGTGGTCCCAACGCACACGACCCACGTGGAGTTCCAGGTCTCCGGCAGCCTCTGGAACTGTCGGTCTGCGGCCAACAAGGCAGAGTTCATCTCAGCCTATGCTACCCTCCAGTCCCTCGACTTCTTGGCGCTGACGGAAACATGGATTACCACAGAAAACACTGCTACTCCTACTGCTCTCTCCTTGTCTGACCACGTGTTCTCGCATACCCCGAGAGCATCTGGTCAGCGGGGTGGTGGCACTGGAATCCTCATCTCTCCCAAGTGGACATTCTCTCTTTCTCCCCTGACCCATCTGTCTATCTCCTCCTTTGAATTCCATGCTGTCACAGTCACTAGCCCATTCAAGCTTAAAGAGCTCAGCCACGTGCTTCTTGTCAGTAACAACTACAACATTAAGGGACATGGGCAGCTGTGAGGAGGAGGGTTTATTCTCCAGGTCTTTAACCGTTTTCCAGAACTTCTTGGGGTTAGGCCCACAGAGAGAGAACTGCTACTTAAAGTAACTAACTTTGGCCTTCCAGATAGCCTGAGTGCACTTATTTCTCATTTGCCTGAACTATAGCCAGTCAGCCTGAGTATGCGTGTGTCGAGCCTTTCACCAAATGCAATTTTTGAGGTGGAGTAACTCTGCAAGATCACGGTCGAACCAGGGCTGAACCAGTTTTTAAGTCTCATTTTCTTTATGGGGGTGTGTTTGTTAACAATATAAAAAAAAGAAGGTCCAAGCGTCTTCGACAGAGGGGATCAAGCTGATTTTATACCACTTTACAGAGGCCCGTTCATGAAGGAAGGCTTGCTCATTAAAGTTTTTTAGCAACTGTCTATGACAAATCAGGACAGGTCGTTTCACTGAGCAGCTATTACAAACACAGGCTGTAAAACAGTGATCACTAAGGTCATTACAGAAAACACCAGACTGATACCTATCAGGATTATTTGTGAGGATAATATCGAGGAGAGTAGCCTTTTCTGGGTGTTTGGAGTCATACCTTGTGGGATTGGTAATAATCTGAGAAAGATTTTTGGAGTCCAAATGCTTTTTTTAACCTTTATTTAACTAGGAAAGTTAGTTAAGAACAAATTCTTATTTACAATGACAGCCTAGGAACAGTGGGTTAACTGCTTTGTTCAGGGGCAGATTGACAGATTTATACCTTGTCAGCTCGGGGGTTTGATCTTGCAACCTTTCGGTTACTGGCCCAACACTCTAATCACTAGGCTACCTGGCTCCCCGCTTTAGGACTTGGTCAGATGGTTTAAGCATGTCCCAGTTTAGGTCACCTAGCAGGACAAATTCAGACTTAGTGTAAGGGGCCAGGAGAGAGCTTAGGGCATGTAGGGTACAGGCCGGTGTTGATGGAGGACGATAGCACCCAGCAACAGTCAACAAAGAGCTATTTGAAAGTTTAATGCTTAAAACCAGCAAATCAAATTATTTAGGGACAGATTTGGTGGAGACAACCAAGCACTGAAGGTGATCCTTGGTAAAGATTGCCACTCCCCCACCTTTGGAAGATCTGTCTTGCCAAAAAAGGTTATAACCAGAAAGGTTAACATCAGTATTCAAAACACTCTTCCTTAACCACGTCTCAGTAATGACCAACACATCTGGATTGGAGCTGTGAAGCCACACTTTCAATTGATCTATTTTAGGTAATAAGCTTCTAGTGTTAATGTGCAGAAAACCCAGGCTTTTACGAGAGCAGAAATCAATGAAGCAGATATCAGAATTGGGGCTAGCAACAGTAGATGGGCCAGGGTGTACATGCACATTTCCAGATATCATCAACAGTAATACAATCAAGGCCCGGCATAGGACAGGGAGAGCTCTGCAGTGCTGATTCATGACATCTGAATGTGCATAAGATGGCAACAAGATCATATTGTACAGCAATTTCATCAGGTAACATGAATACAAAGCCGGCAGAGGTGGTTAAAATAGGATGGGAGGCCAAAAGTCAGTGTAACCAATAGAGAATCAGAGACAGATCCGTTTCACCAAAGGTTGAAGTAATAGAAAACATCATTGGCCACTGCAAATGTTGATGATATTGGACCATGTTGATTATACAGACGACCTAGAATGCATTATTTCGAGCAGGTCCATGTACCTGAAGAATAAAGGCAATTCTCTTCAGCCAAACATCCAAGCAATTTGGGGAGGGTACCTCTGCAGTAGCCTCTGGTCCAGACCAAATGACGTCTAGCTTTAGGCCTTCTGTGCCCAGGATACCTAGGCTAGGCTTGCAGGACATGGGCTCTCTGAATCAGCCAGTCAGTGAGGGGAGAATTGGGACCGACTAAAACATTAATGAACGAGCTAGGATAGACAAAGTCAATATAACTATTTGTTCAGCCCTTTTGAAATGTACAGAATTCAGTGACAGAATTCAGAACATGGGCCATTCTTACAGTATTCTCCCTGTACATCTAGTCAGAACCATAGGATAAATAAAGGGGGCATATAAGCAGACAATGAACGCTCTTACAATATTCAATAATTACATTTCTCTAAAACAGGCTATAGGCTACATGTGCACCACCAAGTCAGAACAGTAGGCTAAATTATGAGGGGGAAAGTGACCAAATTATTAGGGTGAGGCACACGGGCTACAAACAGCTTACTACCAGTGCTTAATTTGAGCCGGGTCCTGCCGGGACAGGATCCGGCACCCCTCAGTTTTGGACTGTTTCATTGCAGAACCCATTTGCCAGGATCCGGTGCCTCTTGTGACATTAAACATTATTTTCACTGTTTGCAATGTAAAAATTATAATTAAAGCAATCAGAGCTAATTCAAATTGATCCTATGTAATTCTTACGACCTCCCCATATAAAATGTAATGTGAAAACATTGCCTGATATTCTAAGAATTGATTCGTGCTGGGCTGGCTGGGGTTTATGGTTTGCGCAACATTGTAGCCTATATAGACCAACGCATAGCTATTGTTGTGGTGAGAGAGAGAAGCGCCTGTATCTCTCACAGAACTAGAATGAGATTGCCTTTCCGTGATCTCTCTCCCTGCTCTGATAGACATGAGCATGCAACTCTCATCTCTCCAGCGTTGCACTTAATAATTTATTTCCTTATAGAATCATAGCACGGGAAGGGTGCTGGAGGTGACGCAGCACCCCCTGATAAATTAAAAATAACTTGCCAAAGTTCTATAGTTACTGCTGTCAACTAAAACAGGCCATTCACGCGATATTTAAAATACAATCGAGGGAAAACACAGATACTGCTGAAAAGAGAAGACCAATCTGTCTGTAGGCTACCAAGTTAGGAACTTCCAAATAGACCTGTTGAGTGAAGACAATTTTTTCAAAGTAAAACAAGAGAGAGAGATAAAGCTTTTGGCACGAGCGCATCGGCCATCGCTGGCGAATGAACTGCGCATAATTGGGTAAGTCAGTGAAACTGGAAAGCTTTTTAGGACTATAATTTCCTCCTCATATTGTACAATATGCAGTGGTGGAGAAAGTAGGCAATTGGCATACTTATGGAACGCCGTTTGGGTCTTTACGTGTCAAAAGGATACACATCAAATAACATTATTTGACGTGTTATATAAGCTTTTAATTTGACATGTCAAATAACACTTCTATTATAGAATGTTGTGCGTGATGAATTTGCACGTGCAAGCCAAGTGCCACCCCCACTACTACCAGTAGCACTGTCATAGCTGTACAAAAATAGTCTGCAAACAAGCACACACTGGCCACGAACGATGTGTTTACATTACAGCGTTGGTAATAACACAGAACCAAAACTGCGGCGTGCGCCATCGTGCATACATTTATTTTGTCCCCCTACACCAAACGCGATCACGACACGCAGGTAAAAATATCAAAACAAACTCTGAACCAATTACATTAATTTGGGGACAGGTCGAAAAGCATTAAACATGTATGGCAATTTAGCTAGCTAGCTTGCTCTTGCTATCTAATTTGTCCTATTTACCTAGCTTGCTGTTGCTAGCTAATTTGTCCTGGGATATAAACATTGAGTTATTTTACCTGAAATTTAGAAGATCCTCTACTCCGACAATTAATCTACACATAAAACGGTCAACCGAATCGTTTCTATTCATCTCTCCTTCTTCTAGGCTTTTTCTTCTCTTGACTTTATATTGCAATTGGCAACTTTCATAAAGTAGGTGCATTACCGCCACTGGCCTCGTTCGTCTTTCAGTCACCCACGTGGATATAACCAATGAGGAGATGGCACATGTGTACCTGCTTCTATATGTCACGACTTCCACCGAAGTCGGTTCCTCTCCTTGTTCGGGCGGCGTTCGGCAGTCGACGTCACCGGCCTTCTAGCCACCGCCGGTCCACTTTTCATTTTCCATTTGTTTTGTCTTAGTCTTACACACCTGGTTTCACTCACCCAATTACCTGTTTATTATTTAACCCTCTGTTCCCCATGTTTGTTTGTGAGTGATTGTTTATTGTATTTTCGGTCCGTTATGGTGTGCTCGTGATGTTACTTTGTACATTTGTCATTCTGAGTAAAAGTACGTTGATTACTCATATTTGCTGTTCTGCGCCTGATTCTCTACACCAGCTACACATAGGACCCTTACAGAATCACTCACCCGAAGAATGGAGTCAGCAGGAGCAGACGCCCTCCCAGTTGCGGTGGAGGAGCGCGTTCAGCAGCATGCGACCATGTTGCAACGTCTGGGCACAGCCATGGATCGCGTGCTGCAGACGATGGATCGTTGGGAGAGAGGAGGAGATTTTCCAGCGCCTCCACCCGTCCCACTACAACAGGTCCCACTGTCCACCCCTCTTCCACCTGGTCCCAGCGGGATTCGGCTCACGCTCCCGAGGAGTATGATGGGACAGCTGCCGGATGCCAGGGGTTTCTCCTCCAGCTTGAGCTCTACCTGGTGACCGTCCACCCGGCTCCTTCGGGGCGTGAGAGTGTATCCGCCCTCATCTCCTGCCTCACAGACAATGCCCTGGGTGGGCCAACTCCGTATGGGGTGAGGGAGATGTGGCGTTGGACCATTACACAGAGTTCATCCATCTTGGACCCTTCGTTGCTGCGGGATTTCCACCGTCTCCACCCGGATCGCCCCTGCACCTCGTCCTCCGGGTCGTCCCCGAGGTCGGTGTCGGCGCGCTGCTGGTGCCGCTCGTCAAGGGGGGTACTGTCACAACTTCCACCGAAGTCGGGTCCCTCTCCTTGTTCGGGTGGCGTTCGCGGTCGACGTCACAGGCCTTCTAGCCACTGCCGATCGACTTTTCATTTTCCATTTGTTTTGTCTTAGTCTTACACACCTGGTTTCACTCACCCAATTACCTGTTTATTATTTAACCCTCTGTTCCCCATGTTTGTTTGTAAGTGATTGTTTATTGTATTTTCGGTCCATTATGGTGTGCTCGTGATGTTACTTTGTACATTTGTCATTCTGAGTAAAAGTACATTGATTACTCATATTTGCTGTCCTGACTCTCTACACCAGCTACACACAGGACCCTTACACTATAAACCAATGAGAAGATGGGAGAGGCAGGACTTGCAGCGCAATCTGCGTCACAAATAGAACTGACTTCTATTTTAGGCCTTGGCAACGCAGACGCTTGTTGGCGCACGCGAGCAGTGTAGGTGCAATAATTTAATAATATAGATTTCTACATTTGTTTTGCACTACTCGCATCAGCCTGTAAGGCATGATTTGTTTGACCGCAACTTCTGGGGTTGTCACGATATCCTTAGATAGCAGGAAAGGGGTAGAGTCAAGTGCAGGATCGTGGTGTTCCCCTTAGACGGCAGGAGATCCGTGAGGAAATCCACCGACAGGTGGTACCACGGTCGCTGTGGAACAGGGGAGGGGCTGTAGTTTCCCTCAAGGCAGGTGCCTAGGAGCCTTACACTGGGCGCACACCAAACAGGAAGAGACATAGCGCCTACAATCCTTAACCACAGTGGGCCACCAGTACTTCCCCTTCAGGCCCCGCACCGTCCGTTCCACACCAGGATGACCCGAGGAGGGTAGAGTGTGCGACCACGGGATCAGACGATCGCGAACACCGAGTGGGACGTACTTCCGACCCGCGGGACACTGAGGTGGAGTGGGTTCTGACTCCCCCGCCCGCTCGATGTCCGCATCCACCTCCCAGACCACTGGTTCCACCAGACAGGAGGCAGGGAGTATGGGAGTGGTCAATAGTCCGCTCCTCGGTGTCGTGGAGACGCGACAGTGCGTCGGCCTTCAGGTTCCGGGAACCTGGAATGTACGACAGGGTGAATTGAAACCTCGTAAAAACATGGCCCACCTGGCTTGATGAGGGTTAAGTCTTCTCGCTGCCCGGATGTACTCCAGGTTACGGTGATCAGTCCAGATGAGGAAAGGGTGTCGTGCCCCCTCAAGCCAATGTCTCCACACCTTCAGGGCCTTGACCACGGCTAACAACTCCCTGTCCCCCACATCATAGTTGCGGGGCGAAGCTTCGGAGGCGCGCCCGAACGCTGTGACAGCACCGCTCCTACCCCAGCTTCGGACGCGTCCACCTCCATTATGAATGGCAAAGAGGGGTCCGGATCAATAAAATGCAAATCAATTTATAAAATTTCTGACATGCGTTTTTCTGGATTTTTTTGTTGTTATTCTGTCTCTCACTGTTCAAATAAACCTACCATTAAAATTATAGACTCAACATTTCTTTGTCAGTGGGCAAACGTACAAAATCAGCAGCGGCTCAAATACTTTTTTCCCTCACAGTATCTTTTTTGACACGTAAAGAACCAATCGGTGTTCCAAACATACTTGTGTAAAAGTAAAGATATCGTCATAGAAAATGACTCAAGCAAAAGTGAAAGTCGCCCAGTGAAATATAACTTGAGTAAAAGTAAAAAAATATTTGGTTTTAAATATACTTAAGTATCAAAAGTAAATACAATTGCTAAAATATCAAAAGTAAAAATAGTTTCAAATTCTTTATATTAAGCAAATCAGATGGCGCAATTGTCTTGTTTTTTTCATTTAAGGATAGCCATGGGTATGCTCCAACACTCAGACATCATTTACAAACGAAGCATTTGTGTTCCGTGAGTCGCTATCTGGCAGTAGGGTCGTTTTCCTGTCCTGCTAAGCAAACAATGTAAGGAATAGTTTTGGGTGTCAGGGAAAATGTATGGAGTTAAAAAGTACATACTTTTCTTTAGGAATGTAGTGAAGTAAAAGTAGAAGTTGTCAAATATATAAATAGTTCAGATACTCCCAAAAACGACTTAAGTACTACTTTAAAGTATTTTTACTTAAGTACTTTACACCACTGCAATATGTCTCCACAGACCTATAGGCTTGATTGACTCAAGACAAGGTCGTTTTCATTGATCTCAGATTCTCAGTTTGTCAGTGTTAGTATAGCCTGTAATTTTGATCATTTGTGAGGTATTAAAAAAGATTCTGCTTAAGTCTCCAGTCATCTCAAATGATGAAGAATTGTATGAAATGCGTTTATAAAGACCGTTTTTTTCCCGGACCCTAGGCCACCAAAAATGTGTCCAACTTCTGCAAGCGCCTCTCTCTACTCTATTGCTCTATGCCAGTAAGAAAAAGCGATGATATTGCATGCAATGCTTTACTATAGAAGTGATTTTTTTTTCTGTCATCAAACTTTGTCATCAACGCCTGTCATTCTCTGGATTTATGGTGTTTTCAAGACAACTGTGAACTCTGAAAAAAACAAGGTTGAAGCACGACGTCAGTGATCTTCTGGTTGGAGCTGTAGAAAGAGGCCCAAGTTCCCTACTTGGAATTCCGAGTTGGATGATTGTTCAAAACGTATTTTCCCAGTCGGATCTCATTCCCAGTTTCTTGAACTGTCACGGCTTTCTGAAGGATCGGACCAAAATGCAGCGTGTTCGTAGTTCCACATTTTTTTTATTAATCGTGAAACTAAATGCAATACACCAACCACTTTAAATAACACAAAACAACAAAAGCCGTAACGCAGAGCAGGCAAACACTACTGAAAAATTTGTCAACCCACAAAATACAAAACCCCCTACATAAATATGATCTCCAATTAGAGACAACTAGAACCGGCTGCCTCTAATTGGAGATCATCCCAATAACCCCCAACATAGAAATAGAAATCTAGAAAACCCACATAGAAACAGAAAGCAAGAAAACCACCCAAAACACCCCCTGTCACGCCCTGACCACTCTACTATAGAAAATGACCCCTTACAGGGGTCAGGACGTGACATGAACTCATTGAAGTCTGAGATTTCCCAGTTCCGAGTTTCCAGTTGTTTTGAACGCGGCAGAAGTCATACTGGATTGACAGCATGGCCAATGTATTCAAACTTTTCTGGCCCATGGTGTTGAATGTTTATGCTTTTAAGCTTGGAAAGAGACCCTTAAACACAGACTTGGACCACAAACACACTCCACTGAACAGTAGGCTAGTGATTGCTTTGCAACGCTTGCAGTTAGCGACTGATTCCTTCCAAACCACTCATTGTTGAATTTGCAATTTCCAACTTCCAACTGTAATGTTTATGTCCAATGGCTGAGGAGCACCGATACGTTTTATCTATAATTTATCTTCATGAGGATTGAAAAGGATTTGCCAGTAGATTGTCAACATGATTCATCATAATGACTGCTTGTCAAGCTTGATAGCTAAGATTTTGAAAGTATGATCAGTCCAATCAAAGCTACTGTAGATATAACGTGATTTGACGTCCTTTTATCTGTGGCCAATGACCTTGAGTCTTCTTGAATGGGCACTTCTAATGTAACTCTATGGCAGCACCCAGGGGCTTGAATTTTCAAGCTCTCCCCGTAGATTTTGCGGTGACTTAGTGTCCCCATGAGTGACGTAGTGTCCCCATGAGTGACGTAGTGTCCCCATGAGTGACAGAACACTGAGCCAATCACGGCATAACTAGAGAATATTACCAACCCCTATGCTTCGTATTTTCTGCTGGCTGCCCCACCAACGCAGAAAGCACTGAGCTAGGCTGAAACACATTTATGGATCTGCCTTACTAAAGAAAGCAAAAAAGAGACAGCTTTATTACTCAATTATTAATATTTTACATTGTTTGCAAACTGATATGTGACACGTATTAATGCCAGAATAACATGAAAACCAGGCAACAATT
>NW_025549664.1:0-5402 GCF_905237065.1 Salmo salar | reverse complement strand
AACAATAAATATATACGGGTATTCCTACGTCATTAGGCTATATACAGGGTAATACGTACATCAATTGGAGGCTATATACAGGGGTACCGTACGTATTGGTATATACAGGGATCTTACCAATCATGTGGAAGCTACTTACGAAAACTTCGTACAGAGTCAATGTGGAGGCTATATACAGGGGTCGGTACAGAGTCAATGTAGGAGGCTATATACAGGGGTCCGGTACGAGTCATGTGAGGCTATACACACACATTTATCATTGGGCTATATACATACTACAAGATCAATTGTTATTCGGGTACAGAGTGTGTGGACTATTTTTCTAGTCATGTTTTTTTTCTTGTCCGGTACAAAATCAATGTGGAGGTATTACAGGGAGGTACATTGCAATCATGATGAGCCTATATGGTATTACTTGTACAGAGTCCCAATGTGGAGAGCTATATACGGGGTACGGCCGAGAAGTCAATGTGGAGGTCGTTTAGGTCAATGTGGGGCTATATACAGGGTTCCTACCAGAGTCCAATGTGAACTATATACAGAAATTTTATCGGTACAAGTCAATGTGGAGGCTATATTGCGGGGGTATTACGGCTACAGAGTCAATGTGGAGGCTATATACGGGTACTGTTTCGGAGTCAATGTGGAGGCTATATGCAGGGTTCTAAATAGTCATGTGGGCTATATACAGAATGTATGTAATTCGGTGTATCGTCAGAGTCATTGGGCTATATGCAGGAGTGCCGGTACAGAGTCAGTGTGGTACTATTCCAGTACAGAGTCATGTGGAGGCTATATACAGAATTACTTTACGTCAATTAAGGCTATATACAGGGAGTACTTTTACCAAGTCAATATGGAACTACTACAAGTGTATAACAATTAATTGAGGCTATATACCAGAATGGTACCGAGGTCAATGCGGAACTATATACAGGGGTACCATACGAGTCAATTTATCGGTACCCTACATCATTGGAGGCTATATACGTTCATCTTGTTACCGGTACCCAGAGTCAATGTGGATATACAGTGTCAATTAGACTATATACCCAGGTGTATCTTGAATCATGTGGCTATATACAGGGTATTACGGTACCAGAGTCAATGTGGAGGCTATATCAGGTCGGTACAGAGTCAATATGGAGGCTATATACAGGATCCCACATTTCATGTGCTATATACGAAATTGCCTACATCATTGGCTATATCGGTCGTACGAGTCAATGTGGAGGCTATATGCAGGGGAGTACGGTCATCTTATTTTTACGAGTCATGTGAGCTATTATTCCGTCAATCTTAGCTATATCGGGTCCTACAGAGTCCCAATGTGGAGCTCTATATAGGGTACGGTACAGAGTCAATGTGGAGACTATATACAGGGTACCTTTGTACGAGTCATGTGGCTATATACATTAATTTCAGAGTCAATGTGGACTATATACAGGGTATTCCTTATTTCAAGTCAATTGAGGCTATATACAGGGGTACCGGTACAGAGTCATCGTGGAGGCTATTCGGGTGCCTACAGAGTCAATGTGGGGCTATATACAGGTTCCTACAGAGTCAATGTGGAGACTATATACAGGTTCTACAGAGTCATGTGGATATATTGTCAGAGTCAATGTGGAGAGCTATATGGTCCGTACAGAGTCCCAGTTACTATACCAGGGGTTATATGTGAGGCTATATAGTGTCGGTCATTGACTATAAGTTATGTGCATTTGGGGCTATAGCCAAAGGGTCTTAATCAATTGTTATTGGAAACCGGTACAAGTCAATATGGAGCTACTATACAGGGGTTACCTACAGTCAATGTGAACTATATAAGATGGCATCGGTGCAATCATTGTGGAGGCTATTCGGGTATTTCATTTGATCAATTCTTATGATTCTACGAGTCATTACTATAGAGGTACCGGTACGGAGTCAATTGGAGGCTATATTAGGAAAATTCCGGTCAGAGTCAATGTGAGACTATATACAGATTGTATCGGTGCAGAGTCAATGTGGAGAGGGCTATATACAGGTTCAAGTCAAATATGGAGGCTATAGAAGTTTCGTCAATGTGGGTATTCGGAGTCCGGTACGAGGTCAATTGGAGGCTATAAGTTCCGTCAGAGTCAATGTGGAGGCTATATACCAGGGAATTCCTACAGAGTCAATTACTATATGCGATCCCGGTAGCAGGAGTCAATGTGGAGGCTATATAGAATCCCGTACCCAGAGTCAATTGGAGCTATACGGTACAGGTACGAGTCATGTGAGCTATTCGGGTCCGGTCAATCATTAGCTATATACAGAGTATACAATTGTGAGCTATATATGGGCTACGAGTCATGTACTTCAGGTTAATTACTTGCTATCAGGGTTCTTGGCTATATACAGTATTACGGTACAGAGTCCAATGTGGAGGCTATATACAGGAATACCGTTTACCAGAATCAATGTGGAGGCTATATACAGGTTCCGGTACAGAGTCAATATGGAGGCTATATGCAGAGATTCCGGTACAGGAGTCAATATGGAGACTATATAGGTTATGGTACAAGTCATTGGCTCGTCATTGGAGGCTATATACAGGGGTACCAGTACAGAGAATTCAATGTGGAGCTATATCAAATTCTTTACAGTCATGTGGAGCTTTGAGGAGTTACCAAGTCCAATTGGAGTATCAGGTGTTTGGTATGGAGTCAATGTGGGGCTATATGCAGGGGGTACTGTACAGTCAATGTGGAGGCTTTGTGTAAATTCCTACAGAGTCAATGTGGAAGCTATATGCAGGGTGCCTACAGAGTCAATGTGGAACTATATGCAGGGTCCAGTATCGGTTCAAGTCATGTGGGCTATGTGACATATTTGATAGTCAATTGGAGGCTATATACGGGTCATCATGTGGGCTATTCGGGGGTACGTTCAGAGTCAATATGAGGCTATATGCAGGGGTACCGGTGCTAATCAATGTGGAGACTATGTACAGGATGTTTACAGAGTCAATTACTATATACAGGGTTACGTACAGAGTCAATGTGGAGCTATATGGTACCTCTTCGTTCACCTACAGAGTCAATATGGAGGGCTATATACAGGGAGTACCGACACAGAGTCAATTGAACTATATACGAATTTTATCGGTACAAGTCAATTGAGGCTATATCAGCAGTCCAGTGTGGAGACTATATACAAGAGGGTACCATACAGATCTTGATATTACAGATTCATACAATCAATGTGGAGGCTATATACAGGCACTCAAATCAATTGAGGCTATATGAGGATTCGTACGAGTCATTGGCTATATACAATCCGTACAAGTCAATGTGGAGACTATATACAGGGTGTATCGATACACAGAGTCAATGTGGGCTATATACAGGGTATTCACGTACCAGAGTCAATTGACTATTACGTTTCTCAGTCTTGGGCTATATACGAGTACCGGTACAGAGTCAATTGGAGACTATATACAGGGAGTACCGTTGCCAAAGTCAATGTGGAGAGCTATATACAGGAAGTCGGTACAGAGTCAATGTGGAATATTGCAAGGGGTACCAGTACAGAGTCCAATGTGGAGGCTTTACGGGTTACAGAAGTCCAATGTGGGGCTATTCAGGGTTCCTACAGAGTCCAATGTGGAGGCTATTCAGGGTTACATTCTATATGCAGGAGTACCCGTACAGAGTCAATGTGAACTATATGTTATCGTACAGTCAATGTGGAGCTATATACGGGGTATTACGAGGTACAGAGTCAATGTGGAGGCTATATACAGGGGTACCAGTACCCAGAGTCAATGTAGGAGGCTATATACAGGGGTACGGTGCAGAGTCAATTTGAGGCTATATACAGAGTGGTACAGAGTCAATATGGAGAGCTATATCTACCGTACAGAGTCAATGTGGAGCTATATACGTTCCGGTCAGAGTCAATGTATATTTTATAACTTCTACAGAGTCAATTGAGACTATATACAGGGGGTACGTGCAGAGTCAATGTGGAGGCTATATACAGAAATCTACAGAGTCATGTGAGTTCGGGATTACCTACGAGTCAATGTGGAGGCTATATACGGGCGGTACAAGAGTCAAATTGAACTATATACGTTTATGGAATTTCAGAGTCAATGGAGGCTATATGTATTTTGTTAAATTTTGAGTCAATGTGGAGGCTATACACAGGGGATACCGTTACAGAGTCAATATGAGGCTATATACGAGGGTCTACATCATTGGCTATTTAATTCCGTACAATCCCAATGTAATATTCGATTGTATATTTTAAGTCCAATGTAGATATATAGATTTCTGATACAGAGTCAATGTGGAGAGCTATATACAGGGGGTACCAGCATTGTGGAGCTATATCAGGGGGTCGTACATATCAATGTGGGCTATCAGGAGTACGGTACAGAGTCTGTGGAGACTATATACAGGGTGTATATCGTATGGTCAATGTACATCCTACATATGTGAGCTATATATTCGGTCAGAGTCAATGTGGACTATTCAGGGGTGCCTACAGAGTCATGTGGAGCTATATCTGCAATCGTACAGAATCAATGTATGAGCTATATATAGAAATTCTTTGTACAGTCAATGTGGAGAACTATATACAGGAAGTACTACAGAGTCAATGTGAGGCTATATACAGGGGTACCATTTCGGAGTCAATGTGAAGCTATCAGGGTAATGCGTACCGAAAATCAATGTGGAGGCTATATACAAACCGAATATTCAATGTGAGGCTATATACGGGGGTAGGTACAGATCAATTGCTATTGGGGTGCCTACAGAGTCAATGTGAACTATATCAGGGTGTATAGGTACAGAGTCAGTATGGAGCTATATACAGGGTATTACGAGGGTACAGAGTCAATGTGGAGGTGCCCACGGGTCCGGTACAGGTCAATGTGGAGGCTATATGCAGAAAATTGCAGTGGAGTCAATGTGGAGGCTATATACAGGGGGTACGTTACAGAGTCAATGTGTGAGACTATATACAGGGTGTATCGACACAGAGTCAGTATGGACTATATACAGGGGTTACCGTACGGAGTCCAATGTGGAGGCTATGTGTGGGGGTACCGGTACAGAGTCAGTGTGGTGCTATATGCAGAGTGCTACAGAGTCAATGTGGAGGCTATATACACATACAGTTACAGAGTCAATGTGGAGACTATATACAGGGTGTATGGGGTATAGAGAGTCAATGTGGAGAGCTATATACAGGTCGTGCAGTGTTTGTGGAGACTATATACGAGGTTACCTACAGAGTCAATGTGGAGCTATATACGGGGTACGTTGCAGAGTCAATATGGAAGGCTATATACGGTACGGTACAGAGTCAATGTGGAGGCTATATACAGGGGGTACCGTACAGAGTCAATGTGGAGGGCTATATCA